>NW_007930844.1:480476-481544 GCF_000280675.1 Beauveria bassiana ARSEF 2860
CTCTCTCTCTCTCTCTCTCTCTCTCTCTCTCTCTTTCTTTGGACAAGATTGTTGGTATGGGAGTTTCTTTTATGGGTTTGGTAGGTAGAAAACGGATGGATGGGTGGATGCAAGGAGGCGTTTTCCTTTACTTTCCCCCCTCTCTCTTTCATATATATATAGATACTTGCGTGCATTGGACGCGCGCCACTGCATTCAGTCATTTTCCCCTCGTGAAGGGAGCTGCGAGCCTGAATACTTATTACTGAATGCATTCATTTTTCAATGTTGTTGGCTTCTTGATATGTTGTAAGCTGAGAGTAAGTAGTTGGAATTTGTAACAAGTGCAGATGCCGTTTGCTATTCCAACAACGAAATCCATTTTTGGCCTGCATTGCTGCGATAGGAACCTTTTCATCTCGATTGAGTACACAAATTACCTTTTCTAATTTTCTATGCCGAAATGTTCAATCGCCCGTATGCCTTCTCATCAACCGCCTCTTAAATGCCTCCCGCCACCGTTGTTTGCTGGCAGCGGCTTGTGGGGCCATTGGCGTACCACACACACCTCAGCTTGGCCGCCGTGGTCTCTTGCCTCGGGATCTATATCATCTCATCATTATTCACCACCGGTGCGTTACTGAGGCGCCTTCTTGTCCAGTCAAAAGAATAGATCAACACATTAGACAAGATCCGAGCCCTGTTACAAAGAGAGTCTTTCACAACACCAACGATGTCGCTGGAAAAGATTTACATTGTCCGTCACGGAGTGAGTTTTGCCCCTCATTGCCTTGCCCTTACATACAAGACTCACACCAGCAAGTTTCGCACGACGTGGACCGTCGACAACAAGGGCAACTACCAGTCGCACATCCCCTCGCCTACGGGCATTCCAGCCGATCCGCCGTTAACCTCGCACGGCATCGAGCAGGCCGCCGAGCTCGCGGCGCATCTCGCGACGCTGACGCCCGCCGTTGAGGTCGTCTACTCGAGCCCCTACTACCGCTGCCTGCAGACCATCGATCCCTTTGTTAAGCGGCAGGCGGCCGCGGCGGCCGCGGGCACCCTTCCCGCGCGGGCCGCCGACAC
>NW_007930844.1:481644-512046 GCF_000280675.1 Beauveria bassiana ARSEF 2860
GAGTGGTTCGGCGCCGCGCCGTTTGCGCACCCGCGGCCGGCCAACGCCACCGAGCTCCGCAGCCTATTTCCGGCATACGACACCGAGTATGTATCCCCGGTGCAGCCGCGTGAGCGGGGGGAGACGTACGCGCAGCTGGTGGCGCGGGTGCGCGCGGCCATGAGCGCGCTGATCCGGCGGTGTGATGAGGAAGGGCGGCGGAGCGTCGTCATCTGCTCGCACGCCGCGGTCATCATTGTGCTGGGAAGGGTGCTGACCGGTCAATACCCCGACGAGATGGACACTGAAGACTTCAAGGCATTCACCTGCGGACTGAGTGTGTATGCGCGGGGAGGAGGCGTCAAGGAAAGCTCCGACGGCGAGCCGGATACTGGTCAGTCTGGAAGATTTTTCTCTCTCCCTGTCTTCTTTCTTTCACGTAGTGGCGAATCTGCAAGTCTAAAAGACTGTTGAGAGACTCGAGGCAAGGTGACGAGGACCGTGCTGACCGCCGAGACATAGTGGGCAATTGGATATGCGAGAAGAATAGCGATTGCAGCTTTCTGAGTGGGGGCGAAGAGCGTGGATGGTACGTCAACTTTCATCTCCTCCTCTTTTTTTTTTATCTCTGCTGGTGTTCAGTACGCCATGCAATCGTTTGCAATGATGCTGTTGGTGTTGTCTATGCGGAAAGACGGGATGGAGACATTCACGCGTCTACCAGTCCAGTCTTCGCCGATGGAACCGTTTCTCGCTAGATTGAAAGTGTGCCGCCACTGACGTTCGCCACCCTTGTCTAGGAAGTTCGCTGGCGATGAATCATTTCCGGGCACGGGATCCATGTCGCAGGACGATGTCATCGAGCCCAAGTTGTAGGCAAAGACAGTCGAGACTCTCCGGACGCCTCACTAGATCGCCGGAGGAGCCACATGTTCGAAGGGGGCGTGTAAACTTCCGAGACAGTCACAACTTTCCATTCGACTTCTCCAATTGGTGCGGGCGGACTCGATCATTATTCACACGGGTACATTAATCTCTAGACATTGTCTGAGATTGGCTGACACTCCCGGCTCTCGCAGTAGACAGTAACGAGTATGAGCGCCTCACTTAGCCACTGAGTTGACGGAGAAAAGCCTAGCTTATATGAGGGAAGGGTCACTCGCACCGCCGGAAAATTAGGCTGTAATGTGGCGCCAGTGTGGGATTTTGGCTAGGCCATGCTGATCTAGCATTCAAATTTGGGACGGCAATAGCTTGATGGCAAAGAGATCCCCGCCCCCTTGCCGGAGTGAACACAGTCCGGATGAGACCTGCGCAAGGGATAGAACCAGATGGTTCCTTTCGGGACGTGGGCCGTGTTTTGCTCACAAGGCAAAGTCACTTCTGGAACCAGGTTTGCCGTCGGATCAGTTCAACGAACCCGTGGCGGAGCAGGTGCAACCAGTCCGTTGATATGGTCAAAACAAGATTTAATCTCCTCTTTGGATCTGGAAAAAAAAAAACTCGACCATTGTCTCTCAGTGGCCAAGACAGTGCTGGGCTAGCCCCTAGTTAGGCCGTTCATATCAACAGAGGACACGGATGATGAAGCTTTGTAGCCAATGCAGTCACGCTTTCAAGGTGCAAGGCTTACTGAAAAAGCTCATCTTATGCTGCATGAGGCTCGTGTTATAAACAGTTTTAATGGCACCAGGCCCCGGGCAGGACCCGCGCAGCCGCTTTGGGAAACCGGCGCAAATATTTCAATGGCAGCACTGCTGAATCTAGCTGAGAAGCGCTGCCGCTCAGGTGGGCAGGCGACTAACTCGGTGATCTTGTGGTGGCAAAAGCCATTCCATGACCTGTTTTGTGCATATGGTGGACCACTTAATGGTACACGGTGGATGTCGGGCTCCCTTGCATCGCCAGCGAGATTGGCACGACCGGTACCTTGCATAGTTCAAGCAAGAAAAAACGGGAATCTGTAGAGATCTTGTGGAAATGTAAGCATCAAAGAGGGCCTCTGTGTCTTGATGGCATCACTGCTGGATCAAAACAGCCAACGCGACTCAGTTGACGAGGACGCGGGGCGAGGCAAGCTCGGCCACGAAGAGGCTTGGAAACTGCTCGAATGGTAGGTACTCAGCAGATAGTTAGTATCGTCCTAAATCAAGCTACACAGACTTGATCATATAAGTTGTTCACTCGGAGATCATGAGTGGTCATTGGAACAACGCTATTGCCACCGATTTCGAAAATGGCAACTGGTGGTGGCATCACTGCGCATGCACAGATGGATTCACACCTAGCGCATCGCAACTGTGTCAATTGTGTCGACAGAATACCACAGGATCTGAGAAGAAATTCGTGGTCTCGCAAGTGATTCTTGTGGCTGCATGAGGCCATTAGTTCGCAGCCAAGAAACCTCCGTCGGTGTACAGGAAGGAGTGCCATTTAGATGCCCGCCTCTGCACGAATTAGGGTTAGCTTCGGGAGCTGCTAGAAGGGAATACCTGCGGAAACAGCTTTCTTATTCAGAGCCGGACACAGGAACAGTTTTTGACTAAGGTCTCGGCCTCTGCAGTAGCCTTGCACCATGACGAGGCAGGGCAACGAGAAAAAGAAAGGAGGATAGTTTCCACAGAGCTACTGCGTAGTCTTGTGAGATTTCAGTAACGAGAAGACACAGTACTCCTCGATTCGATGCGGCTTGCGCAATTCTTATGGACACACAACGCCCCGCAAAGTGGCAGCCAGCCGCTGCAGGATGAGGTGTTGATGAAGATGAGGTTAGCCAATCCAAGGGACAATCAGAAAAAGAAAGCGAAATAAGCAAGTAAAAAACGGAATGTGCCGTCGGTACGGTATAAGTGTGAGGATCATCTTTCCTAGACGAAGATGGTGCTCGGGCGTGGTGGGCGTTTGATATGCTCGACGACACTCAACCATAGGCTGGGGAGGGAGTACTGGCTGGCATCTGAAACACGGGCACTCGGACAGAAGGCAGTGTTAAAAGAAGAAATTTCAGTCGTTGACGGGTTGCCGTCGACTTTGAGGACCAGAGCGATGGGGATTTCTTGGTATAACAAAAGAAAAAGCTGGATTTGCAGGTGTCTGTGTGTAGGATCAGAGTACGTAGTAAGATGCAGTCAAAACAGCCTGCCAAGTGCCAGCCGGTGAATTCGGGCGGCAGCTGGCAGGATGGTCATAGCTCCTCGACAGGCGTCAAACGGGCCCCAGCTGGCGCAAGCGAACACCTGAGAACTAAGCCCGATATGGGCTAGCGTCTTTTCTTTATTTCCTTTTTCGCCCTGCTGGCCGCCCAGCCAGAGGCCGCCTCAGGTACAACTTTTCCCCGCCTTCATGCCTCACAGCTGTTGCAAAAGCAATGCTGGTGTTGCGCAAGCATTCTTGCTCCGTCATCTCACTCAAATGGTGCATCATCAAGAGAGCCCCAGCGGGAAAAAGGAAAGCACTGGCCGGAGCAAATTGATGAAGCAGTGCCAGAGCATCCGTTCCTGCCGCGAATGTCGGACGCAAAACGCTCCTTTGCAGGCGGCGACGTGTTTTGCTTTCGTCACAGCCAGCAAAAGAAAAAAGGTCCTGTTGAGCTGACGCAATGCATCTTGATAGCACTTCATCTCTCTCTTCGAGCAGGGCACGATTGATCCTTTCTATTCTCGTCCGTTCTTCGCCCTCGCCTCCACCATCTCGTTAGGTGTTGCACACCCTTTTTCGCCCCAAAATGTGTGGCACATCAGACACTCAATGAACTAGTCAGTAGTTATACTTGGCTGCGAAGCAAAAGCAAGTCTGGACATAGACCTCGCGGGGAACTTTGGTCACACTGAGCGTCCGGTCCTGTTGCATGCCGGACTGCCCTTTTTTCCCCTTTGGCTCCTCACTACAGCACTGGTGGTGCCGCGACACAACATCCCTCGCCATAGGTCCCCTCCGACGATCACTCTTGATCAGCAATAGCAGCAAGAGGGGATCTCGACGATAGCTGACCCCGCAGTTCGTTCGCTGCTCCCGCTGATATTTGATGCTTGCTTTGTGCGAGTGCTCGGGCCCTTTCTGTAATATGACCTGTGTCGTACGGGGTTTTCAACGCGCCAAGGTGCTGCAGACAGCGGATCTATTCAACGGTAAGCGTGAAGGACTGGAATAATACGATTAATCATGACCACCCGAGAGCGGAGCACCGATGTTACTAAAAATTTCTCCTCATTTTACGTATAACACCAGCGTTATTATTGCCTTGGGGCTGTGACAGCTATCCTTTGCAGACGGATGGTCTGACGACTTTTCAGGAACCAGGCAACCGCACTGGGGCTCGCACCCTGCTAGCGAGTTCTTTGAAAGCCTGATGTACCGATGATTTGACATCATGTTTATGATTGAAGCGCATATCCGTGGGCTGCGCAACAAAAGGTGACACATATTATACCAGACCACTCATCGGGACAGCAGAACCTTGTCAAGACCTCTGTCGGCGATTTGCCTCGGGTAAGTGACCGGGATCCTATTTTCAGCACTGGAACTTTGCTCGGAGAAGGGCAATAGAACAGAGACTCGGCCAACGATACCAAGCCGTCTGGGGGAGAAGCTCTGACTTGGATTCAGCAGCTCAGCCAGTGTTCGCCCTGCAGCCAGTGTCCCCACCACTTCGCCGCTAGGCTGGTAGGGTCGGTGGAGAGCACCCGAGGCGTGGCTGTAATGATTGAGTGACAACAGACATTACGGTGCTGTAATTTCGGAAACACCTGAAGAGGTTATTTGCAGACTTTGTGCGCGTCCAAGACCGCAGATGTGGTGGTGGTGATGATGATGATGATGATGATGCTGGTGGTGTGCTGTGCGCCGAGAAGTCGCCAGGTCCTACGAAGCAGCAGCCCACTCAAGCAGGACCGCCACTCCGCCATATCACACACCTCCTCCATCATTATGGACCTGCATCTGCACGGAAACAAAAGCAACAACGGCACAGCCAGGGAGTAGGCTTGTGGTAACCTCTCCCGCACCAATCGTTGAACCCCTGCTATGGACGCCGCAGGTACCGTCAACCACTACGGATACCTGTCAATTCTAAAGTACAATGGCCCACCATCGTCTACATGCCCACTGCGACTCCGCCTCGGCAGCCATCACTGGTCCATCAGGCTCTGTGGCTCTCTTTAGCCCTGGTTGGGTTTGACCAGTTGAACCAGGTTCCTTAGCACAATATGGAGAACTGGTAGAGTCTGGGACTGAACTTGGTTGGCTTGCCTGGTCGGCTTGGTCCCGTCTTGTTCAGACTGGAGCAAGGGTGACACACAGACCCCTTGTGGTATCCAAGACACCCAATTTATCTACCTGTCCTGGTCTTTCATCAACAGTGATTCAGGTACGCCCATGTTGGCGGCACCGGCAGAAGAAACAAGCCTGCATAAGGATGAAAAATAAGAAAAAAAAAGCCATCAGATGTTGACCATCACCAGGGGTTCGTCTCGACAACCTCTATACCCCCGTACATATCCTTGGCTACAAAACACGTCGACTCCCTCTCCATCTCAGACCCAGTCTCTCCCGTGCTATCCTTTCCTCCACAACCTTATCCGTCCTTCTTTATTAAAGCCTTTGGTCTTTTTTCGCTGTCAGCCCTTGAGCTCACTATCCCTCGTTAATATCTGGAAATCTACTATTCCTCCCTCTCACGCTCCTTTACCCCATCTACACAAGCGCCACGCGGCTCGATAGGCATTATTGCACCCTGCCCTCCTTGAAGGCCAATATACTCCGTCCAAACAATATCAAAATACGCCTTTGGTGAAGCAACAGGAGATTTTGACCAATTGCCATCAATCATGAGTTCTACGATGCTGCAGCTTCCGGAGTATAGCGGCCTCTCTGTCGGCAAGTTCCGCACGAACCCCATTACTCACATCGACAACTCGACGCCCAGGAAGTTCTCCGACGATGCTTATTCCTCGCCAATGTACCGATCAATCGTTCATCCCGACACACCTCCAGAGTCCGTTTCGGGAAGCCCTAGAATCAAGTTTGAGAGTATGCCGCCTTTGATTAATCGCGAGTCCCGGTTCTCGACTAATAGCTCTCCAGGATCGTCTTTGTCTCTCAACACAGATTGCTCACCTATCCCCAGACTTTCGAATCTTGGAACTCGTTCCTTTTCGAATATTCGTCTGCCTAGCCTCGACGAGTTTGATCAGGGTGTAGAGGCTCTTGCTAGAGCACATGGCGGCCCAGTTCCCTCTTGGACTCCTGCTACCTCTCCCCACCCCAGCACCACCACCGCCGCTGCCTGCCGCCCAATTCATACTCAGCGTCTGCCATCAATTCAATCCTATGCTTCGCCAGTGCATTCGCCCCAGGCGTGCTCTCCTGAAGAGACGTACTCTTTCTATGGCCATGGTGATTATCTGATGCACGCACTCGATGGCTACCCCAGCCCGCCTCCGGAGGGCGAGAACAGACACATCAACCAAAAGTACACGACTGAAGAGGGAGACTTTATCATCTACGCTTGGCACGATAAGAAGCTGAAATGGCAACGCATCAAGCAAGACTTTGCCTCGATGTTTGGAAGGACACCAGAGCGTACCGTTCAGGGCCTGCAGGCCTGGTACTACCGAATGAACCAGCGTATCCCACTATGGGATAAGGATGGCTGGCTGATCTTTGAAAATGATGAAGATTTGGAGCCTAAGCACATCAGCATCAAGTGCCGTGAGCGCGACAGCCAAGACCGTCCTATGGAACCCCTGGGCCTGGCTCAACGATACCCTGAGCGAGCTATTAACTACAGTTGGGTGGACCCGGAAGTCAAGCGCAAATCCCGCGACTGGGGTAAGTCTCTACTAGCATTTGGCATGAAGGCATACGAGACAACGGCAAATGCTAACTAACACTTTTAACAGCTGCCAAACGCATCATGCAATGCCGCGACCGTCGGGAGCGCCGCAAAAGAAAGGAGCAGCGCCGACTGAAGCTATAAACGGCTGCCTGCTTTGGCAACCACGACATTCTTTACGAGCTCAATGTACCAAAATTTTCGCTTGTACATTATTTTCCTTTTTTTTTTTCCTTTCTTACAATCCTTGACTTTCAAGAAACTCTGGCTTCAGTTAAGCCTCGAGTCGTCTTGAGCGGCCTGCAGGGGGTTGACCTGGTGCACGAAGTGGACCGACCCCAGAAGTTCTTCTCCCTTGCGACGACGGGGCGATCTCTTCTCTCCCCCTCCAGAAGCTCTGTCTCCAAAACATTGTGTATTATAACTAGCGGGGTGATTTGAATTTCTTCTTGTTACTTTTTCTGGAGGGTTGGCACTGCCTTTCCATTCAGGGAAGAAAAGTTTTTATTTTTTTTTTATTTTCTGGAACGGGATGAAACGCATGATGCGAATAGCATCTGGACTGACTAATGTTGGACGTGTGATGTAAGCAATTTAATTATTTTAGCCTTGGCTGTTCAGCCTGTAAGAAACAAAACGGAAGGAAATCAAAATGAAATCTCCGAGATGTAGATTTGATGTAATGCTATCTGTGCGAGAGATTTATATGATATAGCTTAATCGGATAAAGATTATGAAGAGAAGGTTCACTACTGACGAGGTTGATGTACTCGGTCATTTTCCGGTAAAGGTCCGTGGTATTCACAGTATTAATACGAAGTAGAGTAAATCGCCGATGCTGCCACTGCATGAAACGGAAATACAGATCAGTAAATTACTGGCATCGGGAAGAAGGATGCGGCAGGATGCGGCAGAATGCAGTGGCTTGCGTTGTTGCATGGAAACGAGGCATTGGCTACGGTCCGAAACGGCTGCATGATGCTCGAAAGGCTTTTTACTGGTACAAGAGAGAGCGAGAGAGCGAGAGAAGAGGTGTAGGGTTCCCTTGGGTGAATCCGTTTGGTATACTTTCTTTTTGTCACCTGCGTCTCCTGGCCTTGCTTTGTGCAACGTCAACTGTGTATTTGTGTGAGGGCACGAGAGGAAGCCCAAAAGAAAGAGAGATAAAAAAGGGAAAGAGAGAGATGCAATCTATCTACAATACAAATGCTCAAGAATCATTGGATTTGCATATGCACGAAGAGGAGAGGCGCAGCTGCGGCAATACTCTGGCGGCGAATCACCATATGCGCGATGAAGGTTTTCGAGATGATTGGAAAATTGAAACAATGATGAAATCTGGGGCCACAACCCGACTGGGATTTGACATGCAAGGTATAATTTTAGCGCTGGGCGACAAGAGATAACATCCGTGCTGAACCAGGGGGGGGAGGGGGGCAAGGAAGGCCGGGCCCGGGCCGCTGGGCACACCCCCTCCTTTTAGTTGGGAGAGATGTGACGTGAGCCGGGTGGTTTGTAAAGGTACGGAAACTTTGTACCTAGTTTTGCGTTGCCTAACTGGTGCCTAGGAAAGATGCCGGCAGAGTTGGAACAGCATTTGCAGGGGGGCGTGAGAAAGGAGGAGGAGGGGGAGACGGAAGAGGTGTTGGCCGCCCGATACCAAGGAAAAGCTACTTACCGTGGGTGGATGTGTCTGAACTCGGCACTCGCTCGATGCACTAGCGTTTAAGGAATGGGAATGAATGGATGGCAGTTGCTCTCTTCTCTTTTCCTTCTTTTTCTCCGTCTTTTCTTTTTCTACGAGAATAAAGAAGCGACGAACCTTACAAGTTTCTTGGTTGTAATGCTGTGTTCTCTTGCTTCGAGGAGCGAGAGAGAGAGAGAGCACTGAACGGGTAGATTTGGGCATCAATGGCCACGGAGACGCTCAGCAGAATTAAAACGAAACCGAGAGTAGAACGAGTTGCCGTGCTAGGCAACTGCCTCGCCACTCGGCAGAGAATTGACGCAGTCCTGGAAACCCAATCTGACAGAGAAAGGGGCGAAGGGGCTCTTGGGGCTGTGACCCCTGTTTTCAAAAATTCGATCAGCGGACAAGCAGGCGGTGGATAGATGATAACCATCGAAAGCCGCTGCAAGGCACATGGTCAGGTGGTAGCAAGCTTCTGCGAAGCATCTACCGTACAAAGTATGTTTGCTTGATTTGGTCAAGTGAGGGGGCTTATTACAGTACTTACGGGTACATTGAGATGGCTCCCAGATGCTAGCGCGTCTTGCGGCAGTTTACCTTTGCAACGGCTTTTGGCTAGTGTAAAACAGAACAGTTAAAGCACGTCACCCATGTCGACACCAACGTACCAGTAACCTGTTTTCCTTTTTCAAGTCTCCTTTCGTTTCGTCTCTGTGAAGAGACATAGTCTTCAACAAAAACAGAGTCAAGGTCTTGGACGAAGAGAACCCACCGCATATTGACGAACCGGGCTGCATCCAAGGGCTAGCTTCTTTTGCTTGTTGTCTCGCTCCCTCCTCCTTCTCCTCTCGGGGACCGGACCCGGCAGCCTGGGCTGCGTGGCTGCGGAATGTATCTGCACGACTCACAGGCAATATAAAATTGATACGAGCGGCCAATCATTGCTTCGCCGAGTACGGAGTTGTGTGGGCGTCTTTTCTTCTTCTTCTTTTGCCCCAGTCATACCTATCATCAATGAGACAAAAAGAAAAAGGACTTGTATCATATGTCCGTGCGGATGGCGTTTTTTTTGCTTCTTGTCGCGGACAAGGGTTGAAAAGGGTAATCTGGTTTTCTGCAGCGATGAGCGGGGAGGGCACCACACGAGGAGAAAGAAAAAAAAAACGCCACGCGAAAACGCCGTCACCTATGATGGGGTAAAGAGAGCGAGAAGAAGAAAAAGAGGGCTGAAAATGAAGTAAAGTGAAGAAGAAACATGTCTCAGGCGTCAAGGATCACCATTGGCTGCTGAAGATGTGCATGGTGAACCAAAAGTCTACGGCAGCTGAGACGTGTTATTAGTGACGACCACTGGGGTTTCGTAGTTCGGCAGATGTGCGAAGAAGAAGATAAAAATAAAAATAAAACACTGTAGTGTTGATCCCAGAGAAAGAGACAACGTCGCGGGCACGTCCGGAAGGCGGATCTCGACAGGGGTTGGTGGTCGTCGTCATTCGGGAAATTGAATTGGAATGTGTTTAGCGAAAAAGAGAGAGAATGCCGCGCACTGTGATAGCAAGGTGCCTATTACCTAGTAAGCAAAAGGGCTCGGCAGAGAGGAAAGGAAAACGAAGTGATGCCCGATCGTGCTCGCTGTCCAATTGTTAGTAAGCCAAGGGGGGAAGAGGGGGAAGGGGGTGGGGGGTTCAGGATGGTAGCATTCTCGAAATTGGTGAGCGTGGCAACGTCTTGATACAAAACGGTCAAGAAGATCTTGTGAATTTGCCCGTTGTATGCATTGATGCCCGTAGATTGTTCAATAACATCACAAGGATGAGCGTGGGGAGAACGGAGGAGGGGGAAAGGGGGGGGAGGACAAGGGACGAAACGCCAGAGGCTGACCTTGCGGGCGTGACGGTCGTCGGAATCACACTGCAGATAAAAATGTTCAGCGGATGACACTTCCGAGCACTTTCGAGCGGGGAGGGAGCGGGCCGCGTTTCTTTTCTTTTTTTCTGATTTCTAATTCTTGCTAATCTTTCTTTTTTTGATGCATCTCGGCCGTTGTCAATGTACGTTGTATCACAGATGACGGAGAGTAGGAACTGTCATGGGAGCTTGCTTGGCGGAATGACGGAATTCCGGGACGCTTAACAGGGGGGGGCTGTTTTTGCCTTTCTTCCTGCAGCCCGTTCTTGACGCGAGCCAGGTCTCGTCCAGTCGGCAGATGGCTTTCTTTTTGCGTCGGTGCGTTTTGAACTGCAAGTTACATCGGCGACCTGGGGAAGGGGGGACCATCCCTCGATTGTCTCAGTCGGCACATGCCCATGTGCGGCGTCGGACAATGGATAATGCGCCCGACGACTCCGGTCTCTGAGAGCGCAGAGCGTGTTGGCTTCTTCTTGCCCTCTTCCTCCCTATCCTCTCTTCTTCTCGTCCTTCTTGGCCATGCTGGCAATTTATGATTGAAATGGAAAGCTTTGACACTAAACCACGTCCATCCACAGCTTTTCCCGCGAAACGAAAGAAGCCCGCTTAGCGAGCAAAGATACGGACGGACACGTTTCAAGTCATGCAAGAGCAACTAGGGTGGCATCAGGACTCTGACGCCAAAGCGGTTCCAGAGTCCATGATGCCCTTTCCCCATCTTCTTCAACCCCGCAAGCAACCATTTATCAACAGCTGCGTTGCAAAACATTGCCCGGATTCGGAAACCTTACTAAACCACAAATGTGCAATGGCTGACATGAACCAGCCGTCTCGTCCGATAAAATAAACCCACAATAGATAGATAGCCTCTTGGGTGCTGGAAATCTAGTTCCGCAGACGCTTGTCACTAAAGCTAATCGCCCCCCTCAAAAACGGGTTCCCGCGGGGGCCTTGAAGCTCCCCCGTCTTGACGCGAACCCCGGATCTGTCATGTTAAAAAAGACAACATCACAACCCGGATTGTCAAAAATCTTCAACCCGTGTTCTTTGTCTCACTTCTCCAAATCACATTTTGTGGTGTTGTGAGCTAGCGATTGTACAAGTACACAAAAGCAAAGAAAAACACATCGAGCCATGGCCGCCACCCCGCATCCGCTCTCGGCCCTTTCCGCCGACGAGGTCCGGCAGGCTCGCGACATCATCCTCAAGCTGCACCCGGGCGCCGTCCTCGACTTTCGCGTCATATACCTGCTCGAGCCCCCCAAGGCCGACGTCGTCCGCTTCCTCGACGCCGAGCATGCCGGCACCCTGACCGCCGACACCCCGCGTCCCCCGCGCCTCGCCCAGCTCAACTACGACGTCATTGGCGGCGATGCGGCCACCCAGTACCACGAGTCCGTCGTGGACCTCGTCGCCGGCAAGCGCACCGTGAACCAAATGATTGACAGCAAGTACCACGCCAGCCTGGGCATGTAAGTTGAGAGTCCGCCCACCCTCCTTCTTCCTTGTGGCTTGCTTGGCCTATGCAAGCCATACTCTGCTAACCAATCAAACAACAGCTTCGAGTTTGACAAGGTCGTCAAGTGCGTGCAGGAATCCCCCGAGTTCAAGGAAAAGCTCAAGTCCGTTACCCTTCCCGAGGGCTTCGAGCTTGTCGTCGAACCCTGGCCCTATGGCGGCCCCGACGACACCGATGGCCAGTCGCGCCTCTTCCAGGCCCTCTGCTTCGGCCGTGACACCCGCAGCGGCAACCCCGACGCCAACTTTTACGCCTACCCGCTGCCGTTTATCCCCATCGTCGACGCCCGCACCGGCACGCTCGTCCGCATCGACCAGCCCGCCACCGGCTGCGCCGAGGACGGCCTCGTCGGCGTCACCAACAAGGTCGGCGTCTTGGACCACTGCCGCCCCGCCGAGTACGTCCCCGAGCTGCTCCCTGGCGGCGTCCGCAAGGACGTCAAACCTCTCACCGTTCTGCAGCCCGAGGGCCCGAGCTTTGCCATTACGGACGACAACCTCGTGGAGTGGCAAAAATGGCGCTTTCGTGTCACCTTTAACCCGCGTGAGGGCGCCGTGCTTCACGATGTTCGCTACGACGGCCGCAGTGTCATGTACAGAATCAGCATGAGTGACATGGTGAGCTCTTTGGCGCACATCATTTCATGGCATGCACATCTAACATATTCAGACTGTCCCGTATGCCGATCCCAGACCGCCGTTTCATCGCAAGCAGGCATTCGACTTTGGCGATGGCGGCCTCGGCAACTGTGTCAACAACCTCACTCTCGGCTGCGATTGTCTCGGCGTCATCAAGGTAACATCCCCTCTTCTTCGCTTCCCGAATTACTTAACTCACCACGCACTCCCAGTACTTTGACGGTCTGCTCACTAATCCCGATGGCACCCCGGTTCCCTCTAAAAATGTCGTCTGCTTGCACGAGCAGGACAACGGCATCAACTGGAAGCACACCAACTGGCGCACCGGCCGCGCCGTCGTCACGCGCCGCCGCGAGCTCGTGGTGCAGTACATCCTTACCCTCGCCAACTACGAGTACGTATTTGCCTTTATCCTCGACCAGGCCGCCGGCATCACCCTCGAGGCCCGCGCCACCGGCATCGTCTCCGTCGTCAACATGGACGAGGGCAAGACGGCGCCCTGGGGCAACATTGTCAATCCGGGCACCATTGCCCAGAACCACCAGCACATCTTTTGCCTGCGCCTTGACCCTGCTCTCGACGGCCACGCAAACACCCTGGTGCAGGAAGAGAGCCTGCCCGCCGCCGTCGACGCCGCCACCAACCCCAACGGCAATTTTTACCACGTGAAGTCGACCGTCATCAAGGAGTCGGCAGGCCTCGACCTCGCGCCCTTTGACAACCGCGTCTTCAAGATCCAGAACCGCGCCAAGAAGAATCCCGTCAGCGGCAAGCCCGTCGGCTACAAGATTGCCGGCCCGCCCACCCAGCTACTGCTCGCCGCCCCCGGCAGCATTCAGTCTAACCGCGCCCACTTTGCCCGCCACCACCTCTGGGTCACCAAGCACAGGGACGACGAGCTCTACGCTGGTGGACGCTGGACCCTGCTGAGCCGTAACGAGGTTGGTGGCGTGCGTGACGCTGCCGACCGTAAAGACAATGTCGAGGACGAGGACATTGTCATCTGGAGCGTCTTTGGTCTAACCCACAACCCGCGTGTCGAAGACTGGCCCGTCATGTAAGTTTTATTTCCCAATCGTTGTCATGTTTTCTTTTGTGCAATAGACTAACGCCGACTGCAGGCCCGTGGAAATCATTCAAGTACACATTACCCCGTCCGACTTCTACACCGGCAACCCGGCCCTGGATGTACCGTCTAGCGCAGACACTGGATCGAAGCTGACTGAGGGTTCGTCCTGCTGCACCGCAAACGGAGGAGCTAATGGTACCAACGGCGCGAATGGCGCCAACGGCACGAATGGGGCAAATGGGCATTAAGGCGTTGTGACAATTCATGATTACGTGTACTATAAGGATGAATGAAATGACAATACAAGGACCCGAAGCAATGTCAAGTACAAAGAATGAACTACATAACACATACAACTGCGTCGATGTCCTGCAGCCAGACGGGCAGAACACCAAGTAATAACAAGCACAGAAAATACATGATTGCCTATACATATGACTGCGCAAACGACATGCAGCCGGGTAGACAGAACCACAGCAATAACAAGTACAGATTGATGAAATACACAATTGCCTCTATTTAAACACATTAAATAAAAAAAAGTATTTCCCCCAAACGCCACGCTACATGAGTCCTTGAAGAAAAAGCCGGGAAATGTCGCCACCCTCGCCATCCTCCATGCCTCCGTATACACTGGGGTCGAAGCTGCCGCTGCTAAACATGGCCTCGTCTCCCAACGAGTCAAACAAGCTGAGAATATCTGGATTCATGCCCGGCAGCGGCTCCGTGTTGTTGTTGTTGTTGTTGTTGTTGTTGTTGTTGTTGTTACTGTTAGTGGTGGTGTTCTTGTTGCTAGAGACTGACTGCCCCGCGCTCGCGACGGGCTGCTTCAGGCTATAGTTCCACAGACTATCGGACGCTGGTGCCGACTGGCCACCGCCGGGCGCTTGCCGCCCGTCGCCGGCGTACATTTGGCCATAGCCACGCCAACGAGCCGATCCGGGTTCAACACCGACCATGGCTCCTCTACCTATAGCTCCACCCGGCCCCATTTGCTGCTGTTGCTGTTGCTGTTGCTGTTGCTGTTGCTGTTGCTGCTGATGCTGCTGCTGTTGTTGCTGCTGCTGTTGCTCCTTGCCGCCGCTATTACCGCCGCCCACGCCCAGGCTCTTGAGCCGCGGCGACAGCCCGCGAATGCTCTTCCACAGACGCTTGCTCGCCATGCTGTGGCGGCTAAAGCCCTTTACGAGGCCGGCCGCGTCCATGAAGCTCTGCGTGCAGGGTGCGGCAAAAATGTGCGGTGCGTGGCACAGCGCGAGCGAGATGACGGCAAAGGCGCTCGCCAAGAAGTAGTTGAAGGCGTTTTGCTGGCGCGAGTAAATGTCCGACGTGGCGTTGAGGTGCACGAGTACCTGCACCGTGTCGCGGGCAAGGTCGACGGCGACGCGCGCGCGGTCCGGGTCAGCGGCCACGGAGGCCGGGCTGATGAGGTGGTGCTGGTAGATGGAGATGCGGGTGAGGTTGCCGCGGAGGTAGAGCAGCGCGCGCAGGCGGTGCAGCACGCGCGGCTGCTGCTGGGGGTGCTGCTGCGTGCGGAGTGATGTTGGGTATGGTCCGGAGTTGCCGCCGGAGCTGCCACTGCCGCGCGGGTAGTGCCGCATCTGCAGGTGCGGCGGGATCGAGTCGAGCCAGTCGAGCGCTGCCGCGTCGAGCGCGTAGGCGAGCTCGTGAGGGATGGACTGGCTAGGCGCGCCAAACGGAGGAATGGCTGCCCATAGCTTGGAGCACAGCTGAGCGTAGCCTACCATGCACTTGAGATATGGCGAGTCGAGTTCCTTTTGAGTAGTAAGGAGATGGTAAGCAAACACGTACGAATGGTGGATGGGTGATGGCGGCTTACGAGTTCGAGTAGTGTAGGGTCGATATCACTGTCTACCAGAGCAAACGAGAGGCTGGTGCCGAAGCTCCATCTACGATCCAGGATATAGCAGCAGCAGAATACTCGTAGCGCTCTTTGCCGTGATGCTGGATCCGCAAAGTTGTCGTACAAGCTTCTTTTGCGGTGGAGGCCCATTTCCAGAGCCTCGCGAGCAGCGACGCCAATCGTCCGCCAGGCCAGCAGCTCGTCATCGCTGTGAAAGTAGTAGATGCTCTGATGGTTGTAAGCATCAAGTCAAGAAGAAAAAAGGGTTTGCGTGGTTGCACGTACTAGAGAGATGAGGAGTTGGATGCCTCGGAGCGACACTTCTTTCTGCGAGATGCGCGCCGTGTTCTGCTCCACAGACGCCGCAATAGCGGCGCACAAGTCATTCTTTCCGCGCGCCTCAATGGCAATTCCAATCGCCACCGCAATCTTTGCGAGGTCGATATCCGTCGCCGTGAGCGCGCGTCCGGTGCTCGCACCGGCCAGGGCCTCGTCCTCGAGCAACTCCGGCTGGCGGATGATGCGCAGGATCTGCTCCGAGCGGGCGGCCAGCTCGAGAATTTCAATGTACGGGTACACTGACTCGGCCTCCTCCTCAAAGACACCCATGAGGCGCGCCGCCTCGGCGGGCGAGCACTGCGCCCAGAACTCGACGTCGGTGGCTACGGCGGCGGCGACGGCGGCGGAGGAGGCGGTCGACAGGTCCGCTGCGGTGGCTTGCGGAGGC
This sequence comes from Beauveria bassiana ARSEF 2860, assembly GCF_000280675.1. NCBI lineage: Eukaryota > Fungi > Ascomycota > Sordariomycetes > Hypocreales > Cordycipitaceae > Beauveria > Beauveria bassiana. The sequence goes on from NW_007930844.1 coordinate 497,871, forward strand.
TCCGGGGAGGCCGCGCCGCTGCCTGACGGCGACGAGGGCGAGTCCGGTATGCCCATGCGCGTGAGCGAGCGCTCGGCAATCATGAGGCCGTACGCGGGGCGGGTTGGGCCAATGAATTGCGGGTGCTTGGGGACCGCATCTCTGTTGGGGACGCTCGACGGTGACGCAGAGGTTAGGCCCTGGACGCCACCGTGCGGCGAGCGGTGCTGACGGAGCTCAAAGACGGCCTGGGACAAATTGGCGAGCTCATGGCGGACCTGCGCCAGTTCATCGCCGAGGATCTGAATCTGGTTTCTACGCGTAAGGTCGGTTAACACCCATATTTGCCCTCAAGACAGGGGGACGGGGGAGGAGGGTTGCATGAGGGGATTCTGGGACAGGGGTAGGGGGAAAAAAGGCCACGTACCCTTCATCTCGTTTCTTATCGCCCTTGGGCGAGTTGACGGCAAAAATACACATGAGCTTGCGGGCAATGCACCGCTCGCAGCTGTCTCCATCATGCGTCGGAAGGCACTTGAGCTTTCGCCTCTTGCACTCGTTGCTGCACGGGCACCACACTTGTCAGCAAAAGATCGGATCAATCAAAGCAGACAAATTGCCCCCCTCCTCTGTCTCTCAACTGTCTCTCCACCAAACGGAAATGGGCGGAAATGCTCACCAGGCCAGCGATGTGTATTTCCCACGCTTCATGCGCGGAGCCGATTCCGTCGTATCTGTCGGCGGCGCGCTGCGCTTCGGAAGAGGCGCCGACGATGACTCGGCAACTCCTCCCATAGCCGGGCTGCGTGCCGGCGACTCGGTCTTTGCCATCAAGGAGTGGGGGGTGCTGCGCGAGATTCCTCACGCAGGCATGGCAAGGGGACGAAAAGGAAAAAGAGTAAAAAAGTAACACAGTTCAATGATTTCCAAAAAGCGGTGCGCGATTCCGAGAGAGAGTGGGCTGCAGTGCTTTTTTGTTCTCTCGTAGATGTCAAAGGGAAGTCCGGATCGGGTTCTTGCGGAAGATGTGTTCCGAGGTTTCCGCTTAGTGATCTGGTCTGGTCACGCTTAGTGGCTAATTGGGCACGCGCTGGGGCAAGTTTGCCCTCCAACGGAACACCATCTATCCTGTGTCAGGATGATGCCCCTGCCCCCCATCAAATTCCCCCGCACAAACGATCGTCGTGCCGCACTTTTTGTCCCATTTTGTCCCAGTTTGTGGCTTGCTTACCTGCCATATGGGCAAACGGGGTGGCAAGGGGGGGGGGGGGGAGGGGGGACAGCGGGCGACAAAAAGGCGGAAAGGGATTGGCTGCAACCTACCGACCACTTGATGTGTCATTGTAATACTTGTGAAGGGGGGGGGGGGAAATATACTATTTCTTCTGCCCGTCGCCCGCCTCGTCTTTCGTATCGCATATCATTCGGGTTTATCAAGACTCGGAAAGTGTTGACTGCAAAGTAAACTGTCGCAGTCATGCTCAGAACCGTAGATCTGTTGGCGCTTCTTACCGACCATGGTCGTCGAGGCACGCTGGAGGCGCTCGCCATTACCTTGTTCATTGCCCCCATTGTCTACATCATCGCCAATGAACTCATCCGCTACAATGCTCGCATAGGCCAGTTAAAGGGGCCCCGAGGCCTACCTATCATTGGAAACATGTGGGATATTCGTGTCAATGCAGCAGAAAAGTATCGCGAGTGGGCAAAAACATTTGGTGAAGTCTATCAAATCCAGCTCGGCAATGTTCCCGTCGTCGTCATCAACTCTGCCGCTGCAGCAAAGACTCTTTTTGGCTTTAATCTCCAGGCCATGAGCTCTCGCCCCGAGTTCTACACATTTCACAAGGTATGTTTGCAAAAAGATCCATGATGCGCAACAGCTTCCGTGATAAGTGCTCGTCGCTGATGAATAAACTCATAGCTCGTCTCTGACACGGCCGGTACTACAATCGGTACGTCGCCGTTCAGCGACTCGTTGAAGCGCCGCCGCAAAGGTGCCGCCACCGCGTTGAACAAGCCCTCTATCCAGACGTATGTCCCCCATCTGGACATTGAGTCACGCGACTTTATCAAGGAGCTCTACGAGTACGGCCAGGCCGGCAAGATTCCCACGGACCCCATGCCCATGATTCAGCGGCTATCGCTGTCGCTCGCTCTGACCCTCAACTGGGGCGTGCGTCTCAAAAGCCAAAAGGACAACCTCTTTGACGAAATTACCCACGTCGAGGAGGAAATCAGCCGCTTCCGCTCCACCACGGGCAACCTCCAAGACTACATCCCGATCCTGCGCCTCAATCCCATCAACACGCACTCGGCCAAGGCGCGGGAAGTGCGGCGCCGTCGTGATGTGTACCTGTCGCGCCTCAACAACGGCCTGGACGAACGCATCGCCAACGGCACTTATAAGCCCTGCATCCAGGCCAATGTCATCATGGACAAGGAGGCCAAGCTGAACAAGGAAGAGCTGACGTCCATCAGCCTGACCATGCTGTCCGGTGGTCTGGACACGGTCACGACGCAGGTGGCCTGGTTTGTCGCTTTCCTCTCACAGAACCCTGACATCCAAGATAAGGCTGTCGAAGAGATTCGCAAATTCTACGGCGAGGATACTCCCATGTGCGACGAACTGGACGATCAAAAGTGCCCATACGTCGTAGCCTTGGTCAAGGAGTCTCTTCGCTACTATACTGTGCTGCGGCTAGCACTTCCACGCGCCTCTATCAAAGATGTCGCCTATGGAACCGCCACCATCCCCAAGGGTTCCATACTGTTTCTCAACGCCTGGGCCTGTAATATGGGTACGTCTTGACTCTTTTTTTTAATCTGCTAAAATCATTCGAAGAAAGTCAACTAAATCTGCCCCGAATAGACTCGAATGTGTGGAGCGACCCCGACGTCTTCCGCCCAGAGCGCTGGTATGAGCAGCCCGACGCGCCGCTCTTTACCTACGGAGTCGGCTACCGCATGTGCGCCGGCTCTCTTCTCGCGAACCGCGAGCTGTACCTCGTGTACATGCGCCTGCTCAATAGCTTCCGCATCGAAAAGTTCGACGATGTCGACTGCCACCCCGTCAGCGGCAACGCGGACCCGACTAGTCTCGTCGCGCTGCCCCGGCGCTACCGGGCGCTCTTTGTCCCGCGAAACCCCGTGGCGCTCAAGGCGGCCATGGAAGAGACGGAGGCAATGGAGCGTGCAGACGACAGCATTTCGGCGTAAAGCGAGGGGTGGATGGGTGGTGTGTAGTGGAAGTGGCACTAGAAGCGTGTCGACTTGGACAGGAAATTGTATGCGAGGATGCCATTGCGAAGCATGAGGCGGCGATGGCAATGTGCAAATTGTGTTTAAAACTTTATTGTGGCACTCTGATCACTTTTTAACGCGACATGAAATGAAGCTTGAATAAATACATGACAACATCTTTGACGACTCGTGGACCGTGCTATAATTGCATGTACAAAGCTTGAAAAAAAGAAGAAAAAAAAAGGAAAAAAAAAAAAACAAAGATCATCATCCCCGCCTCACCCCCCCATACAAGGCGCCAACCTAGCGTTCGTTCGTTCAGCCCGCCTCGTCCCACCGGCCTTATGGGGATCCAAATTCGGATTCACTAATGACTGAAACGGGAAACCCGCCGAACATCCTTTTCAAATCACTTGATAATAAGTGAACACGTATAATAGATAGAACAGAATCTATAGAACGGGTTCTGTGATACGGTGGCTGGACGTGATGCTGACAACACTTGCCTGTTGCGGTCTAGACGACGCTGACATGGGCGCCGCCAACACGGGCTTGCGACTTTTGTACCAGACAATTTTTTTCCCTCTTCTCTCTTGCTTTCGAGGATACCTGATAGAGGAGACGAGTACTAGCAGAGGAGATCATTCAAGGCAGTCGTACACCTACCTACTCCAAACAAGAACTTGTAGGAGTGGCTTGACCGTGGGTGCCGGCATTGGGAGGGTTTTAAGTCGACGGCATTGTTGATAGGATGGAGGTCTTCCCCATCTCTCCCTTTCCACTCATCTGCTAGTCTTGAACTTGACGTAACATCAAATTAGACCACAAGCCATTGACAAGACGGACTTGCAGACAGTTGAAATCCCGGCTGCCCCAAACTTATAAAGACCCCCCTTCCATCAAGTTTTGCTTTCTCTCTACTTTTCATCTTTCGTTGGCAGACAACTTTACCACTACAAGTCTCAATCATTCAGACCAAAAAAACAACAACTTCAGCAACATGCAGCTCAAGACTCTCCTCACCCTCGTCCTGGCCAACGCCGTCGCCGGCCTCTGCCGCTCGGACGCCGACTGCCCCCAGGGCCAGCACTGCAAGCAGCAGGGCGAGTTTCCCAACATCAAGGTCTGCAAGTGAAGATTGCAAGCCAGCTCAAGAAGGAAAACAACACATTGACGGAGACTGCCATCTTTTCATCGCTAAGGAATAACTTGCTTTGCTTTCGACGATAAAAACCTGGATCCTTTCGGTAGTCGTCGGTACATGACTACTTGCAGTATGCTGAATGATGGATACAATTGGCACGTCTTTGGTTTTAGATGTAAGCTTGGGGGCCAGCTACACAGTTCGCAGAATGATGAATGATCAAAGACAATGTATCAGAATCTACATTATTCATCATATACACCAATCGCCATGTCCCATGCCCTTTTATACATCTATCTCTGCAATGCCTTTAATCTCTTCATCTGCTCCAAGATCCTCGTCATGCGCGCATCGTCATCCTCGCCCCCGCCGTCTGCGCTGCGCGCGTCCCCATCCTCGTCAAAGTCGTCCTGGTCGTACTCTTCATCATCCGACGCATTCATGTTACGAAAGTAGTATGCGTTGCGGTTGAACTCGTCTTCCGAATCCACTTCATCATCCGGATAGTCCGCCGTGTAGTGATTTTCCGCTACACAACACAAAAGAACGTTAGCCATTCATCCGTGACCGAGCATCAAACCAAAAGGAAACTATAAACGTACCATTTTCATCTTCTTCATCCTCGTCCCAGTCCTCGTCCTCGTCATTCTGCGATCCAAAAAACAGTAGACTCTCCTCCTCGCCGTCGAGCACCAAAAAGCCCACATCTGACGGCGCCACGTCTAGCGCCACCGAGTTTGCCGGGATGCGGACATACTCCTCAATCACCCAGTCATCGTCGTCACCGTCTTCCTCCTCGCTCGCGTCCGTCATGTTGGTGTCGCCTTCCACGTCGGTGGCCGTGGCCGCGGGGCTGCCCGGCGCGGGCACCTCGGGGTGACGCTCGTGGTAGCGCTGCGCCGGCGCCTTGGGCCTGAACCGCGACGGCGACGCGAGCGGCGCGGCGGCGGCGACTCGTTTCCGCTCCTCCTCCATGCTCTGCAGGTTGGCGCCCATCTCGCGCATCACCCACTCATTCATGTCGGCGGTTATCCTGCGCATGTCTTCGGCGGCGCGATTCGTCAGCGACGGCGGAAGCGGGTTCGCAGTCGCAGTGGTAGCACTACTCGTTGTCGGTTTCGCAGCAGTATCGCCGCCGTCGTCGTCGGTGGAAGCCGCTTTCGTCTTGGCGGCCTCGCGGGCTCGCCTCGCGACGCCGGGCCGCTTGAGGGCCTTGACCTCGACGTCCTTGGCCGCGGCCGCGTCGCCGTCCGGGCTCTGCAGGGACACCATGCTGCGCCGCGGCTTGGGCGCGAGCTTCTTCCGTCTCGAGCGCTCTACAAACAGCGTCGGCGTGCCATATCTGTCCCTTTTTGAAACCGCTCCCGCAGCGCCACCGCTCCCGGCGGCGGCGGCGGCGGCCAGCATCGCCTTGGAGACGCGGAAGCGGCGCGGCTCAGACGACGCCGCTAGTGCCAATTTCCTAGAGTCCTGTGTCTGCTGCTGGGGCGCCGCATTTTGTGTGCCTGCATCGCCCGCATCGTCTTTGGCCGTTGAGAGCTGAATCTGGGGCTTCGACTGTGGCTGCTGTTGCTGTTGCCGCTGCTGCTGCGCCGTCGCGCCTCGTCGTTGGTAGACCCAGTGGCTGCTGTCGCTGCGGTGTCGCTTCGCGCCTTGGTCAATTTCTGCGAGTAGGAGGAATCATTTGGTCAGCCATGTGCTCTCGCCTCGCCAGCGCCCCCGCGGCAGGAGAGGCACGTACGGAGAAAAGTGACGGGCGATTCCTCCACCCGCTTGCGCTTGACGCGGATGACGTTGGGTGGCAGCGACATGGCGAGAGTCGTCGCCTCGCAGAAGCTGCTGGAACTGGATGCGGTTTCGAAAGATGAACAATGTCGTGTCTGTAGCGTGCTTTTGAGAAAATAGGGGTTCTTGGCGTAAGGGTGACTTGTCGTTGAGTTTCTAGAAATAAGTTGTTGGCTAAAATCAGCCAGGGCGGAGTGAATCGTCCGGGCATGTGGGGTCAACAACGGTTGCCTGCGCTTGTAAGTCGTCCATGGCTCGGCAACGCCACGTCTTGATAAAGTTTGAAATGGGCTCATGCTTGTACAAGTTTTCCCGGTGGCTTTGGACAAACAGTGAACAGTTTTGATGTTTGGCCCTGTTCAGATGCTGTTGATGGAGTTGTGTCATCCGGCTTGTGACACTTATTAGCGCCGTGACCTCGTGTGACTGTAGTGAAGACAGCGGTTCTACAGTCAAATAACCACTACATTGCACATAATTTTAAATCAATAAGAATAACTGTATCGATTTAATTCCAAGGGATATAAACTGAGCGGGCTACAACTACACAAAAAGGACAAAACGCCAACCAATCGTTCTTTAGGTATATACGGCACAGCGACGTGATTATTGTCATTTGGAGGATTTCATCATGAGAGCTTCGCCAGAGTCTCCCATGGAAGCTTCTGCAATTTTCCTAAGCTCGCGTTTGTGAATTCCGCCAGAAGGTTCTTCTGCGATGGCGCCGAGCGAAGCGATAGAAGAATTGCGTTTACTGCCGTTGGACAGTCGATTTTCCCTGCGTCGAAAGGAAGTAGGGCTCACGGCGCCCGAGGAGCTGTCATCCGAGTCCGAACTGCTTCTTCGGCCGGTGCGGTTCCCGTCCGCAGCAACGGGCTGCTCGCCGAGGCTGGACTGGATTTTCCGTAGGGTGCCCATGATGGACGACTTGTCGCAGGGAAACATTTCGAGGGTGGGGTCGTTCAAGTCAACCGGGGCGTCATTCACAGTTCTGGGTGAGGTTTCCTTTTGCAGATCTAGCTCGCTAACCGTGTCTTGGACTGCTTCACTGCCGTCGCTAAGGGTATAGGCGCCGAGTCGTTCATGGGCGAAGAGGGGGACCGTGAAGCTGACGGAATCATTGCGGCTTGGGAGTTTGGAAGGCTCCTTCACTCGGAGAATATTGCTCTTGGTCCCCAAGACACTCTTAACTGAATAGACTTAATTTTAGCCCTTTGCCAAGGTGGCCATGGACTTACCAATCGGTTTTTGCTCATCGACAGCCCAACGTCCTTCTCTGCCTAACTTGAACCTGTACTGATATTCCTTTCCAGGCTCAACTGTGACCGAAATGGAATGGGTGTTGGGGTTTTCAGATGGCGCTGAGCGTTGCATTTCTTGGAGAAGCCAGGCAGGTTTCGAGAAGGTTCCGGCTATGAAGACGGAGCCGCTTTCGCAGGGAGCATTGTATGTGATGATGTGTGAAATGGTGTTTGGTTGAGACATGGCGAGAAAAATGTATATAGGCGCTTTGTGACACGCAGACAACCCTGGGAAGTGATTTCGCTACTCTTTGAAGAGATTGAAGAATTGTGTTGAGAAGCGACGTCCTTGCCGACTATGACGGTGGTGTGACGGGCATGTAAAGCCAGCACATAATATGAAGGGTGGAAGGTGGGCGGAGCTGCTGGTGGCTACCAGGTGGGTTGTAGAATAGTCTCTGGGTTGTAAGTGGACTCCAACGATGAAGAGCGAAGAAGAGGATGAATTTGAAGAGTGATTGAGGTATTGACGAGCAAGATATGGAAAGTAGAAGTGAGGGCTTTAGATGAGGGACATGGAGGCGCTCGAGCAATACACCAGGCGAAACGGGCAGAGAGGAGGGCAGGCACGTGCAGCGTAAATCGGGAGACGGTGCCGGTTCCGGGTGCACGGACAGAGAGAGCGTGGGGAAGTTTGAGAATTGGGAAAGCGAGTATCTCGGGTGGTATCAAGATGGACAACGACGGAGAAGCGAGTCGTTTGAAACGGGCGGTAGCGTAGAAGCAGCGTTCCTGAGCTGGTCTCGGGACGGGATGCAAGGCGCAGAAACAGGAACGTGCAGCGGTTCGTGGAACGTTGGGGCTTTTCAACAGTCGCGCGGGAGTCTGCAGGGCGAATCGATGCGGGCAGGGTTGGGGGAGAAGCCACTATCAAGGATGAGGTAGTACCAGATATAAATACCTAGGTTGACGTCGATATATGTACCCCTCCCGCCTCCTCAAAGCTGTCTGGCTGGGATTTGAGGCGAATAGAGGCGCAAACGTGGGAGCGAATAGCCTGCATTGGCGCCCAGTTTTGGCTGTTGGGCGGAGGACACTAATTCAGCCACTCAAAACGGCTTCAAGATACATGCCTGGCCAAAATTGCAGCATTTAAAGTGTTTGAACCTCGATGATTGAAAATAATACAAATAGTCTCATAACAAGCACAGAATTTGAGATCGTTTCAGTTTCCAAGGTCAAATAGGAAGCTGACGACGCTCGAGGGCGCTAAATTCTAGGCAAGCCACGCTGTAATAATTCCGTCTTCACTGTGGCTCTCGGCGGCCTTTGACGGACTTCAGCGGCTTTCTAGCCTAGAAAACAGGGCCTCGACTCGCCCAATTCGCAGCCCAATGACACCTTGCCACTCAGCTGGTCCGCAGCCTGCATAAGCCATTACCAGTACACCTCCTAAGAGGTCTCTCCAAGCGCAAACACCGCCTCTACGTTTGGCGACAGATACATATGTAACCTTGATTTTAATTGGCTCTCTTTTCCTGCAGCAACCTGGTTTAACTTTTGGCATCGCACTTCTCGCCCAATACCTGTTTTCGGAGCCATCGCCTATTCAGTGGAGTCTTCTCCACCATTTCCCAACGGGCAACCATGCCAGCATTCAGCGTCATAGACCACTTGCGCCTCAATACCCAGGCATGAAAAACCGCAACGGCATTACCACGCAACTCGGTTAATGTCTACACCATGTCAAAACATTCTGCATGCTCCAATTGCCATCTAAAATCGATATTGTGTGGCTTGCCCTGCCGACTGCCACCTCCTCCTTCAAAGCTAGCTCGTCACCCATCAGTGCCATCACTGCCATTACACACCACCCAACCACCCAACTGATCCATTTCCTCTTTGGGCAGCCACCCCAGGGTACGTACCCGCTAATTTTTGGAGACGACAGATGCTAGCAAGAAAAGTGAAAATGTTCTCCTGGATACCTGCCGCGCCATCACGACCCATCAACACTACAGCTTGCTGCGCACCACCGCCATGAAGCCCCTGCTTTCAAAAGCAGGCCTTTCCGCCGGCAGGGTAACTATGCCTCTGCGGCCTGCGCTGCAGTCCTTACTGCAACCTCGCAATGGCGTCCGCTTCGCCTCCACGCGCCGCGATGCTCGCCCCTCGCGCATGGTTCTGTCCGACAACGTCGGCCGGTCCCCCACCTCCGGCAATGACGCCCGACGCAAGCGCCAGGCACCGGGACCCTTTGGCGCCATGAACAAGCGAGTTGCCAACATTGATCCCAGACGACAGCCCCGCACGCCGGCCGACAATAACAGCGGCCGCCGCCAGATCGTCGACGACCGAAAGGCCCTCAAGATGCAGCGCGCGCTCGCCCCTGTCTCGTGGGAGGCACGGACGGAAAACAAGGGGCGCATGAAGGATATCGAATCTTTTACCCAATTTGGCTTGTTGCCCGCTGTGCAAAAGGCCGTCGACGAGGAGCTCTTCAAGGGCATGACAGACATTCGCCCTACGCCCGTCCAGCGCCTGGGCATTCCCGCCATTATGGCGCGCGATAAGCAACAACCCAACCCAACGGGGTACTCACGCATCAACGAGCTGGGCAAGGTACCCGAGACGAGCATAGGGTACAGAATAGTACCCTCGATTCTGCTCGCTGCCGAGACAGGATCGGGCAAGACGCTGGCGTACCTACTGCCCGCCATCAACGCCATCAAGATGGACGAGGCCAAAGACCCGGACATTGTCAACTGGAACCAACGCCATGCGGCCGAGAAGAAGCTTCAAGAGGAAAGTGGCGGAAAGTTGAAGCCTTTTGACGAACCCCATCCCACCATGGCCCGGCCCAAAGTCATCATACTGGTCCCCACTGCCGAGCTCTGCCAACAAGTTCTACGCGTCTCAAAGACCATTTCCCATACCGTCAAGTTCAAAACGGAGATGCTCTCCTCTGATCTCAAGCCCCAACAAATTCAGCGCAACGTGTACTCGCCCATGGGTGTCGACATCCTCATCGCCACACCCCACTTACTCCGCGCCATGACCGACGCCGATCCCAACATTCTCTCCCGTGTCACTCATCTCATCGTCGACGAGGCCGACTCTCTCTTTGACCGAAGCTTTGCTCCCGTCACCATGAGCATTGTCGATCGGGCCAACCCATCCCTGAAGCAGTTCATCTGCTGCTCGGCCACCATTCCCAGGAAGCTTGACAACTATCTCCACATCAACTATCCCCACATGGTTCGCATCGTGACGCCCAACCTGCACGCCATTCCTCGCCGCGTGCAGCTCGGTGTCATTGACGTCTCCCGTGATCCGTACCGAAACAACAAGGACCTCGCCTGCGCTGATACTATCTTTACTATTAGCCGTGAGGCCACCCATCACGACGGCACGAACAAGGATGAGGTCGACGTGCGCCGCATCATCGTTTTTGTCAACGAGCGCGAAAAGACGGAGGAGCTGGCCGATTACCTGCGTTCCAAGGGCATCGACGCCGAGGCCCTGCACCGTGACACACCCGAGAAGCGGCACGGTGAGGTTCTGAATCTCTTTACCCAGCCCGGCCCTCTCCGCGTCGCCCGGCCTGACCCCGCCGTGCCTCGCGGCTGGCTCTCTTGCTCCAAGGTCCTCGTTGTTACGGACTTGGCCTCTCGGGGCATCGATACTGTCGCTACGCGTCACGTTATTCTCTATGACGTGCCGCATACCACTATTGACTTTATCCACCGTTTGGGTCGTGCTGGCCGCATGAACCGTCGTGGACGCGGCATTGTTCTTGTAGGCAACAATGATCGTCGTGACATCGTTGCCGAAGTCAGGAGAAGCATGTTCCAGGGCCAGACGCTGATATGAGCGGCCCTTGTAGAATAAAATTAATGTATATTATAAGGTGTTGAAGTATTTGAGGCTTTGCATTGCTGGCGTTTGGAACAGAATACAATCCCATGCACGAGAATTCAGACCTTTTTCATCTTCTCTCAGCATGGATGCTCATGGCTGTTTTGAAATAGTGTGAGCCATCGATAGTAAATCAGTTTTCACATTCAATCAAGATTCGTCTATTTCTTCACTCTCCAATTCTTCAGTAACGCCGGATGTGGATCTTGCGTGGCCAGCCAAGTAGATCAACTTTTTAGTGGAGCAGCTCCCAAACGCGTCGCGACGCGACTGGCTCGTTGAGCTCCCAATAACCTCACCACTATCAAAATCTCACAACATTCAAATTCCGCACAGCCGACATCATTTCCCACTGACGGCCCTTTGTCAAAACTCCCGAAACATCTTCAATATCACAACTACATCGATTGCCACATAATTTGTCACTTCTACAATGGCTCGCACGCGGAGATCGCGTCAGGCCGCCGACGCCCCCGCGGCGACCGTGCCCGCCTCCAGCGACACTGAGCAACCAACCCGCGGCCGCACACGAACCAGCCGTCGCGCCGCCCCTTCCAAGCGACAAGAGACAGTTGATGCCGCTTCTACCGCAGGGCCTTCTCGTGCCGCGCCCGCCTCCTCCATCCGCAACACCAGCGTCGACTCCGTCGAGGTCGGCCGTCGCGCGCTCGAGACGCCGTCGATGCGCCGCGACACGACGGGCCTGGACCTCGCCGACGACAGCATCTTTGGGGATCTGGGTGACAGCTTCGCCGATGGGGAGATACCGGACGCACCGCGATCCGCATCGACGACGCGCTCCTGGAGCACGTTTAAGCCGCGCTCGCGGCAGTCGAGTGTTGTCGGGCGCAAAGACCCCCCGATCCGTCCCAGCAGCCGTGGCGGTGCCGGCAACACCTCGGCGCTGACGTCTTCGTTTAATATCGGCGCGTTTCGGAGACGCGCAAGGGAGCCTAGCATTCTGGGCACCACGCGCAGACGGGGGCCTCGCTCAGAGACGTCGAGCCGCGGCGCGCAGTCGGAGCTGGAGAGCGAGGGCGAGGAGGAGGATTTTGCGCCTGATGCCGAGTCAACGCCGCTGCATACTAGGCGTCGCACGCGGGCGAGCTTGGCGTCGACCAGTGCTGTGGCCCCGCAGAGGAGAGACGTCTCGGCGGCGAATGTAAGCACGACGAGGACGACGAGGAAGAGAAAGAGCGAGGCAGAGGCAGAAGAGCGCGCCGCCAAGTCGACGAGGATGGAGGCGGAGACGGACAGTGACTCCGAGATTTCGGAGCTGGCCTCGTCGCCGCCAATGCCGCCGTCCACGCCGATCCGTCAGCGGGCAACGACGCCGATTAACTTGGATGAGATTAACGCGCCGCCGGCCAGCAGCGGGTCGGAGGACGAAGGCGATGTTTGGCCTGATATACGCGCGCTGGCCAAGCGTCGTAGACGTCCGTCGGTTACGACGCCGCTGCGGGCCGCTGCCAACGACGACGATGACGAGATTCTGTCCGACATTTCATCACCACCCTCTCTGACGCACTCTCCTAACTTTGAAGCCCGCGGCCGCGGCCGCGCGGCGCTGCGGGAGCACCACCACCATCACCAACCCAAGGCTTTAACTACGGCGGACCTAGCCAATCTACTACCCAAGCGAAAGCACAAACGGACGCGCCACGAGGGTGATGATGGCGGTGATGGAGAGGAACCAGAGGAGGAGGAGCATGAGCAGGAAGACGAGGTGCATGAGACGCGCACACGCGGCGGCCGCATCATTCGTCCGCCGAGCAGAGCCGCGTCTGCCTCTGGTGGTCCCAAGCAGCAGGCTAGCGCACCGGCACATCGCACGCGTAGCGCGTCCAAGCACAAGACGTATGGCCGTCGCTCCTCGGATAAAGAAAACCACTCGGATGAGGACGAGGACGAGGAAGAAGAAGAAGGTGACAGCCAGTTTCAGCCACTCGCAGACGACACGTTTGGCGAGACGACGACGGCCGGGCCGCCGGATTTCCAGTCGATAGACGAGCTGAAGCGCGCGACAAGAAAGTTTAGCGAGGTGGACCAGTGGCAGCTCGAGTACGAAGAGGTGGCGGAGAGCGGCTCGCCCAAGGGAGCGAGGTAGATGGGGTTACATGTTCTTTCACCATCACGTTGTGCTTCGGATGATGGACATTTTTGGGGTAGGAGAGACGGAAGGGATTGTTGAAAATGAGGCACTGTTTATTGTCTTGCTGGAGTAGGTAGGTGAACTTTTGGCCGAAAGGAATTAAGGATGGAGTCTAGTGCGAGGACATTCTTGCTGCTATTAGCGATTTTACATTATATATATTATTGGTTTCGAGTAGATTATCAACTTGCTTTTCTACTCACCTGTCTTGAACTATTCTCTTATTTTTGCATTGTTTTTTTCCCGTTACCCGCGTCACACAACTCCCGCTGCACCGTGCTCGTCACACACAAAGGGCTCGTGTGTTTGTTGCCGCAAAAGTTTCCTTACCCACACCCAAGCGGTTCCGCGCCAATGAATCGCAGACGCCCAATCACTTTCCTTCAATCACTGAGCTTTGTACGCCGTGTACACTGCATCGTCTTGATTCATCGTAAACATTCCCCCTTTTCCTTTCCTTTTTTTTCTCTTTCTTGGCATTTAGCGGAAAAAGTACAGCATTCTTTACATCTATTCGTTTCTGCGTGAGTCCATCATCATAGGCGCCCGCCGGGAAAGAGCCAAGACATAGACTCACATCACGACTGAGCCTGCCAGTTTGCACACATTCTTCTTCTTTGTTTTCCTCTCCCTCTCCCTCTGTTCATTCTTCTTCTTCTTCTTCTTCTTCTTCTTCTTCTTCTTCTTCTTCTTCTTCTTCTTCTTCTTCTTCTT
>NW_007930844.1:512146-520279 GCF_000280675.1 Beauveria bassiana ARSEF 2860
TCTCTCTCTCTCTCTCTTCTTCTTCTTCTTCTTCTTCATAAACCATCTCATAGTGCCCCTCTACCGCAATGACACCCGCCAACAAAGCATGCGGCCTCTCGCCGCTACTCCCCGTTCCCTGGGCCGGCCTCCGCGCCTGGCTCGACGACGCCGAGCGCACGCAGGCCCTGACCGGCGGCGCCACGACGCACCTCGCCCACGCGCAGCTGCTCGCGCTCTCCCAGCTCGTCCCCTTTGGCGGCGACGAGCCCCCGCTGCCCAAGGAGGACCACGTCAGCAAGCTCATGCGTATGTCGTCGTCGTTGTCGTCTTCTACGGTCCTAGCTACCGTCGTCGGTGGCGCCTCGCGCGGCGGAGAACCGCCGACGACGGTGGCGGGCACCGACCCGATGGAGGGTGTACGGTTCGCTAATGGTGGTGATGGTGGAATAGAGTTTATCCAGTCAAAGCAGCTAGAGCCGCCGGCGTTTGAGACGGGCGAGCCGGTCGACGTGCCGGTCAAGGGCGCGTTCCAGCTGCGATGGCATTGCACGTGCGTGCTGCCGTGGTGCGATCAGACATTTCCAAAGAGAGAGAATGAAAAGCCGCCGGCGTTATTCTCGAGCAAAAAGGTATGATTTTTGTTTTTTGCGTGTATGTCTTTTGCGTCGAAAACGTTTGGAGAGTGTTTGCTAATGTTGTGAGTTGTGATGTGGATGAGTAGGATGCCAAACAGTATGCGGCTATGCTCGCGGTGGCATATCTGAACAGCGCGACGAAGGAGATGGCTACCTCGCTTACACCGCGCAAGACTCCGCAGGAGACGACACAGCTGCCGCGACAGCAGGCTTCTCAGATGCCGCCGCCGCAGCTCCCACCATCTCAACCTGCACCTACGCAACTGCCACAGCAGCCTCACTCTGAGTCTGTACCCGCGCAGCAGCAGCAGCAGCACACATGTCAGTGTGCATCTCGACAGCCACAGCAACAACAATCACTAACACTCCCGACACCTGTTCGACCAGTTACCCCTACACCGGCCTCTCTCCATGCCCCGGTCCCCGTCGCCGCCTCTTCTTTGGCCACGCCCCCCTCCACCAACCCTATGCGCGCAAAACGCCCCCTCGACTCCCCCACGGCCCCCGGCTCGGACAATGGCTCACCTACCAAGCAACGCCACTGCTCCCCTGCCGCTGCTGCAGCGCCATCTCCTCCTCCTCCTTCTGCTTCTCCTTCTGCCACTGACGCCGACGCCGCTGCCATGGCGTCGCCCGTCTCATCCGCAAAAGGCCACCGCGCCGACGCCGCCGCCGAGTCTAGCCGCCTGTCCGCGGTCCTCGCGAAGCTGTGTGCGCGCCTTGGCGCGTCGCAGCCCCAGTACCAGATCACGCAGAACCCGGACCGCCCGGGCTTCTTCAGCGGCTTCGCCAAGTTCTCGCCAGGGTCACGTGTGCCCGAGGGCATTGCCGTAGTGCAGGACGTGCTGGGAAAAAAGCAGGCGAGGATTCAGATTGACGCGCAGGTGCTGGCGTGGATGGAAAAGGAGGAGGCGAGGAGGCAGAAGCTGGTCGAGGGGATGCTGTCGTGAGTTTGCTAGGGACAAGACTGTTTCTCATGTGTATGGCAATATCATGATTTGAGATGAGGTTGGTTTTGGATAGCAAGAATAAAGGTATCTTGTCTGGATACGCCCTTTCAGTGCCATACCCAGATATAAACATGTATTACTGGAAGAGATCGTGAAGTTGTTTGTTAGACGGAGCAACAGAGCGCGCGACCGCCTCCTGTGTAAGTAATGAAGCTGACTATGTCTTTTGTCAAATGGGGTTTCGGACACATGATTCCTGTTCAAGTATAAGCAAACAACCTGATGCTGGAGTTATAACTGATGGGACTCTGCAAAGCCCCACTGCCATGTAGATTGCATCGCAGTATAATAATAGAAACGCACACATATCTTCTATCATTCATGCATATGCACTATTCGATGAGCAAACACGCTCTTCAAGTGAGCATCTAGTTGACTAACGCTTGACGGGCCGGCGAGGTTGACGGGCCGGCGAGGTTGACGGGCCGGCGAGGCTGACGGGCCGGCAAAGTGCATCTGCATGTGCATAAATCTTTCGCTCCAGCTTCTCTTTCTTCCACCAGCAATCTCGAACAATTTCCATCTGAGAAGACCGTCGATTCATCATTGTCCTCATTTTTTGATCTAAAAATATGACTCGGATTGGGATCTCAAACTCCAAATTTCGAGATGATACGGATGAGACCTTCTACTTACATCACATCGATAAGCAATCCGGCTCGCTTCGCGTGCAAGTCCTCGGCTACGGACTGTCTAAGACTTTTCAGCATCACTATTCACAAGCAAATGACTCGAACAAGACAATTTTGGACAAGAAGACCAGCGGTTTTCTGACCGCAGTCACAAACTCGCAAAAGATTGTTCTCGCTTGGGCCGAGAGCGGACATGGCATAGGCCGCCATGGCGACTCTCTCCAGGCTGGCAATCACGTACTCAGTAACAAGACATGGGCCTTTCGAGCAATTGAGATGGCGACTGTGCTTGACATTGATCTGTTCTCGCCTTTCGACAAACCGACTCTGCCGCGGGGCAGTTTTCAAGCGTCCCACGTCGAGGTCAAACTCGCGACCCACGCCGTTCTGGTCCTTCTTCAGATGACGGGACATTATGATGTATCAAACAAGAGTATGCTCTCGCGGGAGAGTCTAGCCGCGCTGAGACATATCAAATGGAAGAGCGCAGACGGCGCGGACTCGGTCCGCTTTGAAGTGCACGTGTCGAGAAAAAACTGCAACCGCTGCGGAGCTTTCCTCGACAGGCTCCAAGAGCTGACGGGTGTCGGGTTCGACATCAAGTGGGGGACGCGGGTTGTTCCTATCCAGTATCACCAGCAGCAGCTGCTCGACGCTGCGCAGCTCGGCCGCGGGGACGAGGCGACGGGCAGCCCGCAAGATCCTACGACAACGCTGCAGACGGTCGAGAAGGACGGTGTTATTCATTACATTCCGCCAGTGAAAAGGACCGAACGGGCGAGCGCGCCGGCTAGCCTATCGCTGCATCATCTCTCCAATGTTGACAAGCCTCTCCCCGCGACACCGGTGACAGAGGCGCCGTGCTTGTCGAGTACACCGGGCTCGGGGGAGGACGAGGAGCAGACCGGAGATGTCCTTCCGTTTCCAATGCGGTCACCCAGGCCGTATAGCATGCATGTATGCTGAGCAGACTTTGCTCATTCTGGGATGGGGATCTGGCCCAGTGGTGGCTAAGCTTCGAGGAAGCTTGCAAAGGGTGCTGTTTCGATTTAAATTGTTATCAAAGGGGCAAGGGAACCTTTTATGCTTAACATGGCTACATTTGCTCGAATTATGCTGCGCTTTATCATGTATGGAATTTTTGTTGGAATATGGGGCAATATTGTAAGAGAGCTGTCCAGAAGACAGAAGAGGCCAAAGAGGCGCGCTGTAAGCCAGGCTAGAAGATTACTATCATGTGAATTCATATTATTCCGCTCGCCTTTCGTCGTTCTCATAGATTGTGACTATTAGTCCTGCTTGCCATCGTATGTCAGTCATTGTGTCAAGGCGGCAGGCCAAGACCAAGGGTTGCGTGCTCACGCAAAGCGCCCCTGGTGTCGATAGATAGCATGGTGGGAGTCGTAACGATAATCTTTTCGAGAATTTTTCCAGGAATATATCTCCATTTTCTCAGCAAATGCCAACTTGTATGGACTTTCGCATCCTTCCTTGTATGCTTTCCTACCCTTTTTCTATGAGAGAATATGTTGATGCAGCTGACAAAAGTGCGACAGGTGTCAAGGATTAATTCATTCAGACGGGTTGAACGCGCCTCAGCGACAGAGAACCGTATAGTCAAGTACCTAGTACCGGAGCCCATCGTCATTCGTCATCAAATAGGTAGCATGCCATAGAGAAAAATGGGTGGGACTCGAATTCGACTCAAACATCCCATGGGCTTCGGCCGTTGCTGCATTTGTGGCATACATAAAGTATCTTGTATCGAGGGGTTTATCTCTGTTTACCTCTTCCATCTAGATTTTCTACCCAGGATAAAATCACCCGATGAAAAATCTTGTTCCTTGCGTCTGGCACGCTTGACCTGCGCAAAAAGTTCACACAAAGTCCGAGGTCTACCTACCACCAGTGCTTTGCAGGCAGAGAGGGATTACCAGCGCATAGTTAAAAATACAATGCAGTCCTACACCCTCCATGTAAAGAGACCCTTTTCGTAGAGACCAGTCATCAGACCAAATCCCGCCTCGCCATCCCAGACCGTGGTCGTGCTCGAGCCGTAGATGGACTCTACAAAGACGTTGCGCAGCCCTTGCTCCTCACTCCACTCCACCACCCACGACAACCCAATTGCCTTTGCGCACGCTTCCTTTTTCTCGTCGCTTGCCGTCACGAGCACCTCGGCATCGTTGCAGACATGGCGGCTCTTCGCAATCGCGGTGAGGCTCGGCAGATGCGGGTGGCCGGTAATCAGCAGCGTCTTGCCATCTTTGAGCGAGACGTTGTCCGGTAAAAAAGGCACCGTAATCTTGGTCTTTTTGCGCGTGAGCGACCGATCCGCCTCGACGCGGTAGAGATGCACCGCACCCCCGCTCGACGACGCGACAGCCAAGGTCGTGTCATTGAGGAGCGCGACGCCATTGGCAAAAGGCAGGCGGGCGACAACGCGCGCCGACTGGACGGCGTAGTCGACCGGGTCGAGCGACACGTGCACGACGCTGGCAAAGGGCAGCCCCAGAAGCGTCTCAATCTTGGCGAGGACGGGCGTCTTGCGCGCGGTAAAGTAGTGGTCGTTGGAGACGTAGAGCTCGTGGCGGCCGCCGAGCAGCTGGATCGAGTTGGGCTGGTTCAGCAGCGGGTGCGTGAGCGTCGCGGCGTGCGTCGCGGTGAAGTCGTCAAGGTCGAGATGAAAGACCTCGATGCGCGGGCCCGCCTGCGCGTGGCTAGCCACAAACAGCGTCGAACTCGGCTCGTCAATCTCGAGGCCGAGCGCGCGAAAGTCGCCGACGCCGGCGAAGCCAATCATCTTGAACGGCGTGAGTGCGCCGGCGCCGGCGCCCGAGGTTGCGTAATTGTAGGTAAATAGCTCGGTCTGCGGTAGCTCGCCTGGAATTCTAACTCCCTGTCGGAAGTACCATGACTCAGTACGTTGCGTGCTTTCATTCACGTTACATTAAAGGGACGAGCTCACCATGACGACATTCCACTTGTCGCGGCCCGGGTCGCACGCGGTGATGGCCAACTGGCGCTCCTTGACCAGCACGACATCTTCGCAGTTGCGCATGCGGTCCGTAAACTTGATCTCATAGTTTTCAAAAGTATTAATTCTTTGCAGTCGGTCAGGCGCATTGGCAACGAAACTCTTCAGGACATGGCTGCGTCCATAGAGAAACGTCGCTAGGGCAGCGACCAGCACAGTAAGCTGCACAATGTCAACAAGAGTAAGCACACAATCGCCGACGCTGCACGAAAAGCCCGTCGTCAACTTACCAATATCGACCTCACTGCCATATTATCGATGAACTCTACTTTTGCTGCTTTCGAGAGATGGATTTCTCTGCGTGGATTTTCTTCTTCCGAGGATGTCAATGGCAAAATCATCCCTGTTAAACGCCGAAACGGCCGGGCTTATTGGGGATAAGCATGATGTGGAGTTATCTTTGATGAGCAGGCGTTGCCATGGAGGACAACAAGTCAAACTTTTTGACATTATATTATCCCACGTGCTTGCACGACTCTGCTGCTCATTAATTGCTGCAGGTGCGATGACGCAGTTTGTACGCCATGTCCTGCGTCCTTGTGCAGCGATCGGGGGCTCAAGCAGTGTCGAGGGGTTACTTTGCCTCCAGGGTACGGAGATAAGATGCAGGACGGATCTAGAAATAAAGAGACGAGGAAAAGAGGTGCAGAAAGAATGATATTATTTCGCATTACTCCTTCTACCTTGTCGGTTCTCAAAGAGACTTATTCTTCCCGATTGGCATGCACACTTATAGAGCTCCGTACTCTTCACTTAGATCTGAAGATGATGCTTCGAGTCATGCATATCTGTTGGGTTTTGACAAGAACACTCAGGATTCGCGGTCAAATAACGGTGTGTAGAGGCCATACAGCATCTCTTATATTCGCACTTGTAGCCCTGGGTAGAGTACACACCAACGAAACTTGTTCTTCTGCCTAGGCGTCTTTCCAGCGCGAGTAACTGGCCGCTTACCATATATTAACACACCACACCAACGATATCGTACAGCTGAAACAAGTAGTCGGTGGCTTGCTCTTACCCCCATAGTTTGCAGTCGACTGCCCAATCCCACGTTGGTGTCGAGTGGCGACTGATGAGTCGTCAGCAGCTCGACTCGCCGCACTGCAAGATCTTTACTTGTGTCCGCCCGAACTACCCCAAGTCCATCAATATACCGACATGAGCTCACAGTATGTCTCTGAAAGGGTGCTATATCAGCTCGCAATATGCAGCGTATAGCATGCAGCTAGCTTTGCGCAGGCATAGTATAAAACAAGGACATGCCCCTCCTTGCCAATACCTTGGTTGCACAGTTCTTTCTGTAAGACATGGTCATGTTAAATCCACTCTATTATCCAGCTTCCGTGACCTTCTGTTAAGAAATTGCTTTTCCACACCCACATATAGACGGCAGACGACGTTTGCACCAAATGCCGGCTGCATCTCCAGCGGCCGGCCCCGCGGCCGTATCGGCCGACTGCATCATTGTCGGTGCCGGCTTCTCCGGCTGCTACGCCCTGTACAAGCTGCGCCAGCAGGGCTACTCGGCCAAGATCATAGACGCCGGAGCCGACTTTGGTGGCGTCTGGCACTCGCACCGTTACCCCGGGGCGCTGGTGGACTCGCCGCCACCCATCTACCAGCTGAGCATTCCTCGCGTGCGGCAGGGCTTTCACTTTGGGCTCAAATACCCCGATCAGCGCACCATGCAGGCGTATTTCCAGCACGTCGCCGAGGTGCTGGACCTACGACGCGATGCCATCTTTTGGCACTCCATCGTCGACGCGCGATACGACAGTGATACAGGCTCTTGGCATCTTCGGTCCGACAAGGGTCTGCACGCCACGGGCCGATATGTGTTCTTCGCGACGGGCACGACGAACAAGGCGTACGTGCCCAAGTTTCCGGGTCTGGAGCGCTTCCAGGGTCGGTGGGTGCACACGCACGATTGGCCGGACGACTTGAATCTGGGCGACAAGAAGAAGATTGCGCTCATCGGTCAGGGCTCTACCGGCACGCAGGTGGCGCAGGAGATTGCAAAGCTCGACGCAGACGTCACCGTGTTTGTACGGACGCCCAACATCGCGTACCCGTTACGTCAGCGAACCTTGACTGCCGGCGAGACGGAGCGTTGGAAGTCGCTGTACCAAGAGTACGCCCCCCACGCCAAGCCGTCAGGATGGGCCACCATTTCGATGAACATGCCCGCCCGCTCGTTTGAGGAGGAGACGGCCGAGCAGCGCCGCGAGAACTGGGAGACAGCGTGGAAGAATGGCGGCTTCGACATCATCACCGGCAATTACCCCGAGATCTTAACAGACAAGACGGCCAACGCCGCCTTTTACGAGTTTTGGAAGGAAAAGACACTCCCGCGCATCAAGGACCCAGGCAAGCGCAAGTTTCTGGTGCCTGACGAGCAGCCGGTGTGGTTCATGGCGCGCCGGCCCGTCCTGGAAGACGACTACTACGAAATGATGGACCGCGACAACATGACACTCGTCGATCTGAGAAGAACGCCCATCAAGGAATTCACCGAGACGGGCATCGTCACCGAGGAGCCCTGCCCATGCGCGACGACAACGACGACGACGTCGACGACGTCGACGACTCAGGCGTTGCGCGAGTTTGACCTCGTCATCCTAGCGACCGGCTACGATGCAATCACCGGCAGCCTGTACGACATGCACATCCGCGACCGCCGCGGCGCCCTCTTGCAGGACAAGTGGCGCGACGGCGTGCGCACGCACATGGGCATGATGGTCCCCGGCGTGCCCAACGCCTTTCTGCTGTACGGCCCGCAGGCCCCCGGCCCGCTGACCAACGGCCCGACCTTTATCGAGCTGCAGGTCGACCTG
>NW_007930844.1:520379-565024 GCF_000280675.1 Beauveria bassiana ARSEF 2860
GCGGTGGCGCGCAAAGCTGTACGCGGGGTACGAGGCGCTGCTGGCGAGCGAGGCCGACTCGTCGTGGTGGGTTGGGGGCAATATACCCGGCAAGACGCGCGAGCCGCTGACGTGGTTCTCGGGGTTGCCCGCGTGGCGGAAAGAGTGCGAGGAGAGTCTGAGGACGTGGGATGATTTTGAACTGGTCAAGAGGGCGGCCAAGCTGTAGTAATTTTTCATGTATAGGAGAAGCAGTGAGCAAGATTGTGAGCAAGAAAGGAAAGAGACATTGCAGCATCAGAAGCGGGTTAGGTTACTTGCCTTTGTGTCTGCTCGTTTCTCTTCACATGGGTAGGCCATCTTTTTTGGCCAGTTTATTTTTGTTCCGAGTCTTGTGTGCAAAGTGCAATCGAAGAAAAAATCACAATGTAGTTCAAGTCGAGCAACCAGAATGGCCCAATGTAAAAAGGGGGAATCAAATTCATAAACCATGTCAGAAATATCTATGACCTCTTTTACGCCCAAATTCCATGTGCGGACCAAACCCAGTATGAAACAAGACCGAGTTGTAAAATTTTTTTAGTTTTCCATTTTTATGCCTTTCAACTTTGCTACCATCTCCATGATTTTTCTTTTCTCATTGAGAAGCTCTGGCAGTAAAAGTTTTACTCGTCATCCTCATCCTCCTCGTCAGCCTCGGCGGTGGTCTGGGCGATACGGTCCAAATCACGCTGGCCGGCCTGGGTGATGCGGCGGCCGCCCTTGTCGTCGTCCTGCTCGAGGACGCCAATCTTCTCGAGGGCCTGCATGACCTTGCGGTCGACGGAGCCGGAGGCGTCGACGTGCTTGGAGGGGCGGGAGCCGCGGTTCTTGGCGGTGCCGTGGACCTTGCGGAGGCGGCCGACGCCGACCGTCTTGCGGAGGTAGACGTGGCGGGCGACCGAGGCGGCGCGCACGTAGAACCAGTCAATGTCCTGGGGGGGCAGCTCCTTGGAGGGGCCGGTCTTGACGGTGTCGACCCAACCTGCAAAGTGTCACGTTAGCAATGTCGATACTTTTTATTTTTCCAGTTACGGGTGTGGTGCCTAAAGCGAGAAGAAAACATACCAGGGATGGGCAGCTTGCCCTGACGCTTCAGGAAAGCAGCATAAGCAGCAATAAACTTTTGCGCCTGAACGAGAGAAAATGAAACCCATTAGCAAATATTCCGTCTTCAGAAGTCTTGCGACTCCCTCGCGCCTGCTCCTCAAAAAATCCCAAAAGAATATCGTATATCGGCAGAATGTGCTGTAAACGGCTCCGCATCTCTGTATTTCAAGTCGATGGGAGTCGGCAGTCCGCTCCAGGACATCGGTCATGGACAAGGAGATCGGAGGGCGTGAGCAAGGCGCGGCAAGGATAAGCGGCAGTCAAGTCAAGCGGCAATAGACGGTCAGCGCCAATATTTACATGGCAGCATTCGTCTTGCACAGCAAGCCTCCATTGTCAATCGCCATCCATTTGCAAGCGCTTCCGTCAACACCAGCTCTGCCATTCGCGTTTGATACACCAGGATTCGTTTTCCCCACGACTGTGATATAGACATGATTTGGTTCTTGTTTCGTCTTCTGTCGTCGGTTCGAGGGACGGGCCGTTCGAGAATTACAGCGAAGAGGTGCGCAGCATCACGAGGGAGTCGGTACAGCACGCTATGCAGAGCAGCATTGTATGTTCGCTTAGGTCTTTCGACCATCGCAAGACAATGGGCTCGCAAATTGGCGGAAAACAATTCAAGGAGTACCTACATCAACGTCGCGAACAGTAACGCCGCCAGCCATTTTGTCGGAGGTTTGAGGGGGTGAGATGGGGGGATTAGGTCGGTATGAAGCGGTTGGAGTGGTTGGAGTGGGAGGAGAGGCGCAATGAGGAGCTTTCGCGATAGTAGTGACGGGCCCTGACACTTTTTTTTTTCGGCGCTAGGGTTTGTGGCCCTAGCAAGTGTATTTGGAGTGGGGGAAGCGAGGCGATGACTAAGATACAGTGCATTCGCGCACTGTCAAGCAATAAACACAGTACGTGAGGGTAATATGTGGGTCTGGGTATAGCACGGCTCCAATCCGTTCGGGTTGGCTTGTTCGACCATCGGCTTACAAGATTGCTGAGGGTCATGTTTGGCACGCGAGAAGAATTCAGAGATTCAAGATAGCATCATGATGAGTTTTAAATACTTCTATGCAGTTCTAATGCGCTAATTCAACATCCAATAACAGTGAACCTCCCAACCCATGCCCCTTTCCTCAGTCCATGGTATATTAATTCGCACGCAAGAAAGCAAGTTTCCAATGGTAATCAATCGCACATAACTATGTACCAAAGTGCACTATTGAAAAGGATATGTTCGAGCGGATATCCACCTATGCCCAATTGGCAAGCAGCGCCATGACAAAAGCACCGAAAGCGATACAGCCAAAGCCGAAGAGCTGAATCTTGAGCGGGGAGCGACGCATGTGGGGGTTGAACATGAACTCGTGAGCAAGAAGCTCAACGAGACCAGTGTACATGAGAATACCGCCACTGATGGCATCAAAGATACCGTTGGTGAGCTTCTGGTCGGTGGCATTGGCAGGCTTGGCACCCATGCCAGCGGCGATGCCCACGGGTGTAGAGAGTGCAAAGCCCACACAGAGGACGTAAGGCAGCCACTGCTTGGATTTGGGCCAAGGGGCGGTAGCAATACGGGATCCGAGACCAAGACCCTCAAACATTTGGTGGAAGACGAGGACAATGAGAAGAATGACAAGGTTGTCGGTGGTGCCAAGAGTCAGACCAACAAACACGCTGTGGAAGATGACACCGAACTCAAGTACAAAAATGGCAGTGAGCTGGCCGGCAAGACCGCCCTCACCTTCTTCGTGAGTGCGAGCGTGTGCAAGATGATCCTCACCCCCAGGAGGGTAACTGACATCGTCGGGACGGCCGGGGATGCTCTTGGGGTCGATGCCAGCGGCTTGCTCCAGATCAGGGCTATGAGGGCAATCCTCCGGCGCGGTGTTGATGCCGGGGCGCTTCTTGGCAATATAATCCAGCGAAGGGCCCTCGCTATCGGAAGCGTTGCCAGTGTTGTGTTCGTCATCCTTCTGGAAGCTGGTGACGAGAAGTTCGACGAGGAACATGGTCATGACGGTCATGAGACCGATGGCAAGAGCCCAAGGATAGTCGGGGACACGAGCAGCAACACATTCGTCGCTGAGGTTGTCAATGGCGGGATCAAGCAAGTGCATCCATGCAGTGGCGATAATAACACCTGTACCGACATATTTGCAGACGAAAAAGGTGAACTTGGGAACGTGCATGCGTGTCTGGCGAGCCAAAAGGACGGGGGCTAGGGCACCAATGAGAGATGCAACCAAGATGATGAAGATGGAACCGATACGGAGGCCGCGGCGGGTGTCGTCGGCGATCTCGCCGTTGCAGTCCATGGGAGCATCGGTGTCGGCCATGATGATATAGTGCTGTGTGGTGTATTCCCTTGTATGTGGATATAACGATGTCGATATGAAACTGCGAGGAAGATCCTCTTCGGGTACTATACTTGGCAAGGAAGAATAGCAGCAGGCCGCAGGGAGTACTATTGTTTATTATAGCTGGCCCAAAAAGATAGGCTTGGGAGAGTGTGGGCGGGAATGTGTGGAGGAAGGAAGGGGGGAGGGGACGACCGGGCAAGGCGACCAGGGCGGATAAGGCGCGAGCTGCAAAATCTTGCAGGTTTCTCAGCTCAAACACCTTGATGTCCGCAGTTGACGGCAGTTGACGACGGATCAGTTCCACCTGACCAGGTTACCGGGAGAAATGTGTCTGTAAAGCCACGCGACGGAGGGCAAAAGTGGTTCGTCGGCCGAATGACTGGAGTGGAAATCCGGCTCAAAGATGCCGTGCAGACTTGGCAAATCGACTTGGCAACGGCGATGCGTCGGAAATGCAGGATCCTGCGCCAATACCGCGTATGCAAGATTGCGAATGTGCCAAGACAATCGTTTGCGAGTACGATTGTGTGATGAGGCTGCGCAGCACAGGGATGAGAGGCAGGGTTAGACGACTTGCTTTACTTGGCGCTTGATTCTTGAGATGTCGTCTGCAAAGCGTAGGCAATCGTGATTTCAGGCGAGAGACAGGTAGTTGGACGTGGAACCGGTGAAGGAACTATTCAGAGTAGCGCAGTGGGTGGGATATAACCGACGGGTTGAAGCGCGGATTGGTGGACGCGGTGGTAGAACACGCCCGGGGTGAGAAACAAGGAAGATGAAGAGAGAAGAGAAGAATATGCAAAGACTTGAAAATGGAAAAATGCCGAGGTGATGAGTGGCAGCGGCTGATAAGCGGGATGGAGTGAGCAGAGAGAAAGTGATAGCTATGGGGGCCGCAGAGAAGAATGATACTACCTATACCCAAAGCAGCTGTCGAGTTGGTGGCCGAGTTGTCAACGGGCAGCAAGGGTGCGGGATCTGGCCGGGCTATGTATGTGAGAACCTGGATGGCCACCCACCTTTTTTTTTTCTGCGTTCGGCGCTATTGAGTCGAGCAACAGCCAACAAAGCTATACGATTCAGGGCGTGGCATATGGCATGAGGGACAGCATTAAGTTGTGTTTTGTTTTGTTTTGTTTTTTCGGCTTTACGAAAAAGCGCATAATGAATAATGCTCATGTCTTTAGAGTTGGACAGAAACGGTGCTGTCGTGAAACGTGGGGTGTTTGTCGACGACTCGCTCGTTATGCAGAGGCCAGGTAGACCCCTGCGATCCTGGTGGTCGAAAGAGCCTCTGGCCATGCAGACTTTCGGCATGCGAACATGTGGTCAACGTCCTGCGAGTTTCCATAATATTATGCAACTTGATATCGGACAAATTCCCATATCATCATGCAACTTAATATCAGACAACGTTACTCTGTACGATAGCTTTAACTCTTAACTTACATGCAACCATCTTCTTATGCTGATCCCTAATGCGTGTTCCTTGCCAAGTGCGGTAGATAATGCAGTCGCCAAAGGAGTTTCTCGGCGCGAGTAATACAACACATCCCTCGTCATGACCGCGCAACTTGGGCTCTTTGGAATTCCTGTTATTACCAGGAACCGGCACAGACGATTATTGACTCGAGAAAGACACCAAGACAAAAACGTCCAGGGATTGGCCTTGTCTTGGCGGGGTCCCGAGCGCCACGCTTTTTCGTTGCAGCCCCGCATCTCCACTTTGAATGCACCAGTGGCGCATAGAAGCAGCCACTCATAGCATCTGCAAAGGCCAGAATTGGCCATCCAGGTTCTCACCTCTAACTAGGCAAGCCCTTGCCAAACAAATAGAAACGGGTTTTCGTTATCAGCAACATGCCCGCCTGCGACGGCCGCAGAAATTCGGTCAATTTTTGGTCAGCAGCGGGAAAGATTTTAGTGTAATCTTCTTTCTTCCGTCGTCGTATGCGCGGTTAACCGGCCCCGCGTGATGGCGTCAATTCCAAATTTTCCATCACCACGGAGGAAAACGACGGAGGTAGCGAGATGAAGCATCGTCGTTCGCTTAAGATTGCTCTATATTCATTACTGGGTGGTTTAAAAAGATGTACATGAAGGTTCCTGGTTCGGCGACAGTCCGACCCTTCCCCTACTAGATAAAAGGGCTCTTAAGACACGGCCGACGCCTTGTTGCGCCACCTAGCAAACAAGGACGCACAAGGTATTCATAGCCTCAGCTGAAGAGCTGACCTTGTCAATAGTCAGCACTGGTACGGATACAGGCAACTCGATACAGGCAACTCGATACAGGCAACTCGATACAGGCAAAACAACCGTCAAGAGACGAAAGAACGCCCGCTCTTGTAGCTGTTGTACAAGATATGTTATGCGCATCTCGCGTGAAAGTGCCCAACTTGTCGCTCCTGCGCGTTCTTGCTTGCCGATTTGAGCTCAGCGCGCAGACTGAACAGGCTCTTTGGCTTCCGCTGCGACGCGACTGCTACAAGCGTAATCATACACTCGAATCGTTTGGGTTCCGTCAAGACGAAAATTGAATTTCTAGCCCCAGCGTGCGGAAGGGCTTGTCCATGTGTCGCAGATCGATGCCACTTCCCAGGCTAAACAGCAGCGACTTGACGCGGCCCTCCCACAGCAGCCCGATGCGCAGGTTCTGGTCGAAGCGCGCCTTCAGCACCCCCGCGTACTCTTCCTCCTGCGCTTTCCATCCCGGTTGGTGAAGCTCCTTCGCCTCATCCACGACCGTCCTTTGGCTTTGCTTCCGCCGCCGCTGCTGCCACCCTGCAGAGGGAGGGCTCCCTGATGCCGCAGCATTCTCTGCGTCGGCACGGTCAGCAAGCAGCCTCTGCCCGTCGGCTTCGGCGGCTTGATGGGGGTTCGCGTCGTCTAGGCGCCACTCCATTTTGGCTCTGAAGCTGCGCTCCCGCGCGCAAGAGGCCGGGGTTGGGGACGGCGATAGTGACGAGTCGTTTTCCTCCGATGGTGGCCGTGTGAAGGGTTTGCGCCACAGCTCCATGCCGACGGCCCATGCGCTCTCGTAGCTAAACACGTTGAATTCCATGCGCGTCGCCAATGTGCAGTGCCGCCCCGCGACGACGGCGTAGCTCGCGCCCACGCTGCCCATGAGCGGGTTGAGCGTCAGCGTCGCCGTCAGCGGCGTGCCCCGGTGGGACGGCAGCGTCGCGAAGCGCGTGGCCAGGCTAATGCCGCCCGACTTGTTGAGCGTCCCGTAGTAAATTTCGGCGCCTGTACTGAAGCGTCCGTAGATGCGCTCCTTTTCGCCGTTGGGCGGCTGCGCCTTCGGGGTCGCAGTGATGCCAATCATTGCCGATTGTTGCTCGCCGGTCCCATCCGGAACGGTAGCGGCCGTCTCAGCACCGCCGTGTAGTTTCTCTGCGTCGCCGCCAAAGTTGTAGATTCCCCGCAGGCCCAACAGCCCTCCGTCGGACGATGCGAGCCCCTCGACGGCGTACTTGCCCACATCATACTGTGCGAGCCCGAGCGTCGTGCCGCCGTTGCGCAGGTGCTGGCCCGACACGGCGCTAAACTGCACCTGCAGGTGCCGCGACAGCCGCTTCACCACGAGCCCCTCGAGCTGCGACTGTGGCAGGTACAGCCTCCCGTACAGCAGCGACGCTTGCGGCCCGCCGGGATGGGGGACGCCGCCGCCGCCCACTGCCGGGAGCGGCGACGGCAGCGGCTCCAGCGGTGTCAGGGGCCGGTAGGAGCGCAGCAGCGTGGGCAGCGCGACCTTTTCCGACTGCGGCGTCAGCAACACGCGCAGCGGCACCGAGGAGAAGAGGTACGAGATGGAACCGTCGACGACGCCGACCGAGCCCAGCTGGTACGACGTGGCAAAGTTGGGGCTCGCGAGGGCGGACAGGGCGAGGCGCAGGCCGCGCGGGGTCGGAAAGTTGAGGAGGGCTGCTCTCGATCGGGGTCATATTAGCACTCATGACGGTCGTTCGGTTGTCGCGGTCGGCACGGGGCATCCAAGCCCTCCGCAGCTGGGGCGCGACGACATACCATCACTGGTGGAATTCAGCGCCGCGTACGAGTTGTCGCGGGACCAGCCCGTGGCTTCGTAAAATGCGCTGTGGACATGGTCCATAAACTCGCGCATCTCGTCACCGCCCGCGACATGTAGTCTCTGATATCCACGGATGTTTCTAGTGGCGAAGCTCTGATCTGCGCGATTTCCTTGGTTTGTTGGTCAGCTATTAGCAGCCTCGCGAGTTCTTTCTGCAGTTCCTTGTGATCCCTGTCGGCAAAACGTCGGCGCTAGCGCCGCTCAGTAAGTTCGAGTCTACGGTGTTGTCGGCCGATGTGCTCTAGGTTAGGGTCACTGATGAACAACTGACTTATTAAGAAGTCTTTTAAAATTTTGCGACTAGAATACATCAATTCAATGCCTAAGAAGCTGGCTCACCGCTCTTTGGCAGGCGCTGGGTCACTTGCGTTAGCCCACCGTAACCTAGGCAGCATTCTTTATCCCCAAACCGCAATTGCTTATGCATGGAATACTATGGCCTGATTTGTATGGCAGCGTGAGACTACAATGCGTTTACCAGATATTTGAGTGGCTTAGTATGAGTTTATAAGTAGAATCTACATATGAGATCATGCGTCCATCAGATTACCATCCCTTGCGGCTGATTGCCTGCGCTGCACAGTCATTGCGTCTTCAATGAGTTTAGCCTTCTCGTCCGCGGTCAAATCACTACTGGCCCTAGGCACCTTCCCCCAGACTGCCAGAATCGACAAACTCGCGGCGGCAGCACCAATTACAAACCAGAACATATTCGTATAGCTCTTCCCCAATCCTACCCCGTCTACTGTTGCTGATTGGATGATGTCCGTGAAGCCAAGGACGACAGCTATACCTAGCTGCAGAACTGAGTTGATAACACTTCTGGCCAGCCCCTGCTGCGCTGTAGGAAGGGTTGTGGTCACGAAGACCGTCATCAAGATAAGATAGTAAAGGTGCTTCAATAGGTGCCCACCTTGAAGAGCGGTGCTAGCGGCATCTTGCGTCTTGGCTGCCCATCTGAGGCTAGTGTACGGCCGATCTGCCAGCATCTTGAGATTCATTGCCTGCATTGGGCAACATCCAAATTATCCTTGCATCCAAATTGTCCTTGCATCCAAACTTTCGCTCGCCTCTTTTTTTGGCCATTGTCTCGGAACCTCGTGCCATGTGGTCATTGACTGTTTCTAATATGACTCGGCAGTACCTATGGTTACATATCTGTTACCTGCTCGTGTTGAGACAAGCATTTGTCAGCAGAGATTGGGACTTATTTACCGGTCTAGATGCTCGCAAGGAATTATTATTCGATCATTATTGAGTACACCGCTAGAGCGAAATCACCAATTATTGCACTTGAACCAGAGGCCCATATAACTAATATTGACCATACTGAAATAGACTACATAATGATCACTGCCTGTACCTTGAGGACTCGATCATCATACCATATATGTTGTCTTGACATCTTGGACAAAACCACTTGGTGTTCCTAGATACAATTTCTTGCGGCCGATTGTCTTCACAACGTGACTGTATGCCGCTTTCTACATTCACGCAAAATCGACCACAGTGCAAGATCGCTTATAGTCATCAAAGTACAATGTTTTCCTGTAGAGCTACATTCCCCAAAGTCTTTCAACGATGCTAGCTACAAAAGATCTTTTGGGTGCACAACGATCCAGTTGTCGTCAGCAGTTGGGGGTAGCCCGGCCTCTTTCTGTTTGCATACTGCCTGTTTCCTCAACTTGGAAAAGTCGCGCAAGGCCTCATCGTTTCGTGCTACCAATAAGCGTATTCCGCCTCTTGCCACATCCACGCCATGGAAAAGCATCGGCGCGTCGCTTCCAGGAGAATCGCCCGCAACCAGGATGGGCATTTTCCATTCGTCAATATACGACAAAATAGCAGCCCATTTGCCTATTTTCCATGTCGCCGGGGCCCATAGATATGGTATCATGACCAGATCTGACCCATCATCTTTGACTGCCTGAGCGTTGTATGTGCCATCTGCAATTTGCTTGCGCGATGTTTGAATCGATCCAGTCTTTAGGTTCTTTAGGAGAAGCGTGGTGCCAATCACATTCTCGGGCTTGACGTTGTAGCCGTATTTGGGGTCTGATGCAACCATGCGAACAATTTCCTCAGACGCCGCGGTTATCACAAAAACATCAATTCCGTTGGCCATCAACTTCTGATAGAGTTCCACTTGCCCTCGAAAGATTTTTGGTGGATGAATTTGAATCTGTACGAGGTCGTCTCCTTCGTAGCAGTTGCTTGGTACAGGCTCTGTCGAAGCCATCAGTTCATCCACATGATTCTTTAAATCGCGCAGTGGGATGTTGCTGAAAACTTGCGTGGAGAAAGAGTAGTAAATGGAATCGCCCAGTTCGTATAGACGGGTACTGTAGCTGTACAGGCTTTCCTGCTTGGTCGCCGAATCCTTGAAGGGTATAATCTGAATTGCCGAGTCTAATGTTGCCCGCGACAAAACACCCTTGTTCTCAAGGAATGGAAGAAGGCATGATTCAAGATCAAATTGCCAACTTGTATCGTCCATATCAAAGCATGCATAATGCCCTTTGTGTGCATTAGCAGCAATCATATCGTTGAGCTGCTTCGCAGCGGAAGTCGGCCAATGCTCTAATTCAACTTCGGGTTTTGGCTTATAAGTCATGATGCCGGGGACGTGATTCGGCGATGTTCGAAAAATGGTGCGCGTTGCAGCTCTAGTAAATAGCCAAGAAAGAGGAACAGACGATCCTTTTCTACTTCTTGCCGACCAATTGTGCAAAGAATTAGTGATCCGAGGCTTATAAACCATAGGTATAAACCAAGGTCCACAATGGAGACACTGGAAGCGGAGCTGCGACTCACCCACATACGCGCGGTGACGCATTCGCCAGAACCCAGGCTACCTACAGCAGCGCAGAGACAGCGCAAAGCGCAAAACCGGCCAAATATTTATGTATACTTGAAAAGGAAGCAAAATCAGGTATTATTTATAGGGGCTTTTTTAATGCTAGGTCTTTACTGGATTACCCCTTGCATGACTTACACAGCAAAAGGCTACTACTAACAGTGGTTGAGTATAATTTGGAAGATATATCAAACTTGTAAACTTTCCATTTTTCAGTATACTCAACAAGTTTCTTTAGTTGTATATTATTTTGTGTATAGAGACGGAGGGCAGCATAGGACCAAATCCCAATCTAATATTAGAGCAACACCAAAACGGCGATAAGGCTACCATCCAGTCTTGAACCAACACAAAGTACCAAGGCCCAGTAAGAAGATTCTCAGGCTATGAACTGTTGAAATTTAAGCGCGGCCTTTGCAAAGCACAATCTATGCAAAACTACGCGAAATTAAAAAAAGGGCATTGAAAATTGGCATCATGAGCACGCCCAACAGACTGCATTCGCATTTGGGGTGTCGAGGAGGCTCTCCACAAATTGAGCCGCTAAAACGAAGACGGGCGCTGGATAGTTGCGGCGATTGGTAATGGACAAAGCCAAAGTTGCGGCCGCTTCATTCAGCGCACATGACAAATCTGGCTGGCATTGGCCAATTCGTTGTCGAGCTCCGTTTGACCCCAACTACATAAAAGACTGTTCGTCTTTGTCAACCTCACCAATATCTTCGAACATCAAAGCTTTTCCCCCTACATTCCGGGCGTCCATTGCGACTCACATCACATCCCACAAGAAGCTATCTCGCACAGCATCATTGGAAAACACCAACCACCATGGCCGCTATCCCAACTACCATGAAGGCCCTCGTCGCCGTCCGCGACACCCCCAATGCCACAGCCCCGTCCTCTGTCGAGGGCCGCGGTGCCACCATCAAAGACGTGCCCGTCCCGGCCATTACCGACGACGAGATCCTCGTCAAGGTGACGGCCGTCGCCCTCAACCCCACCGACTTCAAGCACGTTGACCTCTTCTCGCCGGACGGCGTCGTCGTGGGCTGCGATTACGCCGGCGTCGTCGCCAAGGTCGGCACCGGGCCCGTCGCCACCAACGCCTGGAAGGTGGGCGACCGCGTCGCCGGCTGGGTGCACGGCGGGCTGTTCCCGGACCGCGGCAGCTTCGCGCAGTACCTCAAGGTCGACGCCGACCTCGCCTGGAAGGTGCCTGACAGTGTGTCGGACCTCGCGGCAACCACGTACGGCGTCTCGGCCGTCACCGCCGTCCTCGGCCTCAACAAGCACCTCGGTGTGTCCTGGCCCGACGACACCACCAATACCTCTACCTCCTCCTCCTCTGGCGAGCCCATCCTCATCTACGCCGCCTCCACCGGCGCGGGGCTCTACGCCACGCGCCTCGCCAAGCTCGCCGGCCGCACCGTCGTCGCCACGGCCTCGCCGCACAACTTTGACCTGGTGCGGCGCCACGGCGCCGACGCCGTCTTCGACTACAAGTCACCCACCGCCGCCGCCGACATTCGCGCCGCCTACCCGACCCTGACCCAGGCCTTTGACGGCATCTCGGAAAATGGCACCACCGAGTTTTGCGCCAGCGTCCTGCAGCCCGGCGGCTCCATCGTCATACTGCTGCCGCCCACGGCCGAGGAGGTTGACGGCGCCAAGATTGTGCCCATTCTCGCCTACACGCTCTTTGGGCGCGAGTTCCACCTGCTCCCGCCCGAGGGGCCCAAGTTCCCCGCCAACCCCGAGGACCGCGCCGTGCTGGCGCGCTTCTACGCGCTGCTGCCCAAAATAGTTGGCGAGCTCGAGCCCATCCCCATCAAGGAGCTCGCGGGCGGGCTCGAGAACCTGGGCGAGGGTCTGAGTCTGCTGCGCGAGGGCAAGGTGTCGGGCACCAAGCTCGGCTACAAGCTCGAGTGAAAAGTTTGTCGAATGTAGTTGCTGAGGATTGCTAGCTCACGTCCTGTGGCCAATGGCCTGGCAGAGGCATGAATACCACGAAAAAAAATAGACGATTAATGTTACCTTGCTCAAATGGAAAACTCTCGGCTGATGCTTAGTAGTAGTTTATTGATACTACATATGCTACCAACGTGGGCTCAAGTTCCCGAATTGTAGCGAGTGCATCAAACCGTGAAAAAGACTGTAAAAAAACACGAACCTAGTTTGCCCATGCGCCTCATAAAACAAATCAAGTGGCTCTGAGATTACCCATGGCCCGACCCCCCTCACCGACGTAGTCCAAAAAGCCGTCTCGTTGGTGTTGAGGCCCGTATTGGTGCGAATCAGTACAGCATGGCCTCTGCTTTTTTTGCCCTCGTGTATGGTATCATTTCCAAGTCGCTTCACATGATCATTCCGACAAATTCTGAATCAGAGACACGTTGTCGCCCTTGAGGAGGATTTGTCCTGCAGCGTGTTAGCTTGATGCCGAGCTTTGCTGTTGGCCTTGGTCCGCACGTACCCAGTGGTCTTCTCGTCTCCTTGTCGTTGGTCTTGGTAATCTGGCGCACCTCGACGGCGTCGTCGAGAACGAGGTTCATGAACTCATCGAAGCCCTGCGCGTTGAATTAGTGTTGGTTCGTTGCTATAGGATCTGTCTCAACCCACTCTAATCTTGCCCTCGACCCGGATGCCAAGCTGCTCATAGAGCCAAACGCTAACGGTGGCATTCTAATGCAAAGTCAGTAAACCCCTGCCAGATGTCTTTTCTTCTGCCTTTCTGCGCTAGCGATGCACGACTTGCGAATCGGTCCCCCGCGGTAAGCTTCCATCGCTTGATCAGCGCCGCTCAGAGATGTCGACTATTCTACCTGGCCGTTGATGCCTATGGTTCCATGACCAGATACGGCCTGCAAAAGACTATCGCTCGTCTCGTGTCTGCCACCGCTAGAACCATGATCGCATCGCACATCGCCAGCCGTCCAGAAACTCCGCTCGCATGTCGGTCGCACGTACGCTTTGCAAAAGCTTGAAAATCATATTACTGCAATCAATCATGTCAGTTTCTTTGCTCGAAGCAGCTAGTCGGTCGCGTGCGGGGTGGTTGCCTACATGGGAGGAAGCAAAACGCGGCGTCCGCCGCCACCACGACCAGTCATTTTGAGCTGCTATGTGCGAGTATGCGTTGAAGCGTATGTAGCGTTTTGACGCGACACTCAAGAATTCGCGCGAATGGGCGATGGGTAGGGATTGGCGCGTCAAACTTGATGGTCGGTGTCGCTCGAAGCTCACGTCCGAAGTTGATGGTCCTGACCCGCAGAGCTCGCAGGCCGAAATTTTGGTGGAGATTTATTAATCCGGCCGCCGTCAGCAGTGGTGACGGGATTGCCAAACCCGACATCGTGATGAACTTTGCTAGAAACTATCAGATACTGTTTGAATCGAATCATTGTGAAAATACGTTTTTTTTGTCTATTTCTCTGGGTGCAGATGTAATTTCTTGCAGATTGTAGAGAATGAAAGGCGCGAGGATCTAATTATCACAACACTACAAGGGGGTCAAGAGGATCAGATGTCAAAACTCCGTAATTTGATTCGTTTCATTCTACCTAAATTGTTCTCAAAAGAACGACATTCATGTATGGCATCGAGTGTTGCTTGCGTGGTTACAGATGAAGGCAACGGTGAAAGACCCTAGTTCCAACCCTAAAGCGGCTATACTTCTATTTCAAAAAGATCATGCCGCAAATAAAGAGTAAACAGAGGGCACACTCGATTTGTGAAGCTTGATTAGCTTTGTTTGACCATCCAGAAGTGACGAACGAAAGTTGCAGAATCCATCCAAGATCAGAAAAACGGGCGAAACCAAATGCCCATGGTACATCGACATTGTATATTCGGTACGGCGAGTGAAAAACCATTTCATCAGGGGACTGGAAGTAAAGCAAAATGCCAAACAATCAAGTAGGAAAATAAAATGTACTCTTACCAGTGACAATTGAATTGCAAGCGGGCGTTTTTTTGGCGGCATGGCTCTACAATTCTCTATACGTATAGCGTGGGGTTACGCTAACACGACGGAAGCTATATTTTGGTGTAATGCGACTCTCGATCCACGAGTCGTGGCGGCCCTTTTGAACGGACCATGATAGTGGTGAGAAACTGTAGAGAACAGAAGAAAAACACAAGTTCTTGCATCTAGAGGCCAACACAATTAAATAGCTGCCTCTATTCGTCTCATGCCTTCTTTCTTTTTACAATCTGGTTGCCAAAGAGCGTCACGCCGGTGACTCATGTGCCAACATGAGAGGGCTGTCTCACAACAACAGCTCAAGGTAAAGTCCCCCAGCCTCAGCTTTCAGCACCCTGCCGAGTCAAAAGCCACTGTCTAATTGGTCTGCACCCTTTCTGTGTTCATTCCCGAGATGCTCTCGAAAGAGGCTGGCTAGCAAAGAGTTTCACGCCGGTTGACGCATGTGCAGAGATGAGATCTGCGGTCATTTAGCGCTACTCTTAGTTAATATCAACAAGCCCCTCGCCGAATAAATACCCAGCCTCGGTTTTCAGCACACATCTAACCAGAAAAAAAGAACAAGTAGAAGAGGAAAACTCTGTATTACTCAGTATGCACTTGTTATTCTGCGTTATTCTCTGAATGAATTGATTGCCAGCGAGCCGCGTATAGCTCATCAGAAGAAAATAGGGCTTCGAGCTGAGATTTCCCCGATGCCACGAGAACGCCACTAGCTAGACTCAGTCAGGCACGCACGCCAAGAAGATGGCAGTAGTTTTTGAATATTTCCAGATCAGTCGCCGAGTCTCAGATCGAAACTGCAAAGAGGATAAAAAAAAACTAGGAAAATCTCTTTCAATCATCTGCCACTTTTCAAAAAAAAAAAAAAAAAAAAGGTTCTTGTTGTGGATTCCTACGAGTAATGGCGCCTTTTAACCCTTGTCAACGCACGCGCCAATGTATTGTCGTCGCCTAGCCACGAGCAAGAAGGCTGCGGCAAGAACAGCGATCGCCCGAAGCTGCCCGTGGCAAGCCATTTTATTAGATTAGTTTGGGTTCCACGCTGAGCCGCATTTTTTGCGGAAAAAGGATGAGAAGGATTGAGAAGCCCAAGCCAACGACGGAAGCTGAGTTCATGCAAGGCACGGGCCAGGGGTGTGTATGGGTTTTTTTTTCGTGCTCAAATTGCTGATATCCACTGGTGTGATTTATGCGTTGCGGCCACTGGAAGATTCTGAATGTCCTTTTTTGCTGGCCAAATGTCACCATCGCTGAAGAGGTCTTGGTATTGATTATTGCACTATTACTGGTGAGGCTGGACGGGCGTCCGCGGGACGGACGTCCAGGTGGCTACCTGGCGTTGCGCTTTAGTTGCCTGTTTGGGAGTCGTTGAAGATGCTGCAAGATGCATTCCTGTGGCTGAAATCGTTGACGTGTGAATGAAGTAAAATTTTCCGTCAATCAATTCCGTGCGGAATGGTTTGCGATGCAGGTGGCCGACGTGGCGTGTAGGCGCCGTTCCGTGCAAAGTGCAGCAGGGTTGGCTTACACGCGCTTTGCCCCTGGAAGCTACTCATCTGCAAAAAGACTGCGTTGCAGACCGCAATTTTTAAAGTCAATTAGCGTACGATATTGCAATGTAACTTGCCAAAACAAATCTGGTGCTATTTGGTGCCCAAGTCGTGTTTTCTAGGAACATGATCAGGACATGCACAAGATCGGTGAAGCAACGTGGTGGCGGATGACCTCGGGAGTGCGCGTAGCAAGCTTGTACCGGTACACGAATTGCAAAAGTATAGGCTCGAATTGCGCTGTTGTTTTCCGATATATATAGAATGAGCTGATTTGGGGATTCAAAAACGTAAAGAATGGGACAAGATGAAAATAATGCGAGAGCACGCAACAGTGCGGGATTCCACCAAGCGGGTATATAGAGCCGCAGTGGAACCCCCGAGGCCATGCCGTCCAAGGGCACTCGAGGGAGAAGAGTCGAGACGCTCTATTGCCCATTTGGGAAATACTCGACCGTCTACGCCGTGCTGCTACTCCGTGATACTCCGGTCTCCGTGCAATTATTATCGAGAAAAAGGGGGATGATGAATGCGCGGTTGGATTCTGGACGTGTTGCTGTTGTGCAGTTTTGGTCAAGAAAAAAGGTGCAGCAAAATCGAAAACACACCGCTAAACACTAAAAAGAGACTCGGTTAGTCTATCAGAATGATTGGTGAGTGGCACAAGATGGGCCAAAAGGTCAAACATGTTGTAATAAGGCGTGCGCAGTAACAAGCGGCCAGCAACCAGGGATTCCTCTTTGGTGCGATGCCGAACCCAGCCAAACCAGTCAAACCAGCCTCAGCTGGCGCGATCGAGAAACGGCCGTAACGTGGCCTGGGCAAGCAAGGGTTGCAGGGTTACGAGGCCCTTGTTCAGCCACCTGTTCCAACCTTGGCAACTCGGCAGAGAAAAAGTTGAAAGCCACAGCTGGGCGAATCGGTTGCATCCGAGGACACACACCACACGCTGCACACCACAACACAGTCAGTTGACACTTGACACCTAAATATCTGGCCAGTCTAGCCTAGCCTGGTTTGGTTGCCTGGCCTCCCTCTTCGTGCGCCTTGCAGTTGACAGATGCGATCCACTGAACTCTGCTGCAGCTGCTGGCCGCAAAGGATCAAAAACGCAGCCCGATGTCGGAATACACAAGTTTGTAAGCAAGCAAGCCAAAAAATCGTTAGCGAACGCCTTTTTTGGCGTAAACGAGGCGGGATCATCATGACAGCCTATGAGTCAAAAAAGGATCTTCTCGCTTGCCCAATTTCCCCGTGGGGGTGTGCGTAGATGTCGGTGCCGAAGGCGCGGGGGATAAGAAAGATAGAGATAGATGATTGTGAGTTGGCACGCGCCAAAGACGGGACTATCAAATTTTCGCTAGTTGACTGACACCTTCTGGCCTCGTGCATGTTAAAAAAAGATTCGACGTAAACGAGTAGGTGTCACTGGTGTCCAGTCGTCAGTCTATAAAGTTGCGCCGTTTTGCCCATTTGTGGTATTTAATGGATCACGTTGTGGACATTTGGCATGACATTTTGCTGAAACCGCCCGTGTCAATTTCATCACACCGCACTACAGGCATCAAATATCACACCAGCTTCGGCCACCCTCATTCACCTTGAAGGCCCGAACGGCACCTGGAGCCCGGCTGAGCGGCACATCGGGCCTGGGCTGCAATATGAGAAGTGTACGATGATGCACGACCAAGCGAGACAAGAGCATGTACAAGAAAATCCGGAAATGTGGTGGTATCGAGGCGTGCGAGGGTAGATCGCTGACAGGTTGTGCATGCCCGAGGCTGGCTGGCAGTCGCTGTGGCAGGCAGGTGAGACCAGAAGCGTTGTAGTTGCATCAATCTCTCTCCCTGCAGCGAGCTAGCCAGCCACGGTCCGTACAGTAGTACACCGCGGTGTGTTGCGATGCCAATAGCGCCTTTGCACAAGACATCGTGATGAGAAGAAGAAAAAAAAATATCAAGAAAATTTAATAAAAACCCAAATAATATGAGCAAGAAATTAATAGTCCTGGGAAGGCGAGTTGCGATGGAGACGACAACAGCGGAGATGCTCGATCCATTTCATTACGACCCAAAATCGACCAACAATTTTTTTCCGGCGCGCAGAAGAGGGGGGGTAGGTGTAGTAGGAACTCAGGTACTCGAGCGTCACCCGCCTGGAAAGACGCAAAGGAAGCCTCTAAAAATACAGGCGGTCAGACCACGGAAGGTGCGCCGGAATGCGGGTAGAGGTAGAGTTCAGACGTTACAGGCCTAGGCTACAGGGCGTGAAGAATCGAGCTCAGGGCCCCTCTCGCTGGAAGAATTTTTTTTTTTCGAATCAGTTCATGATACATTTACTGGAACCTTCCCCGTGGCACGGTCTAGGCTGGCTGCCCACTGTCGAATCGGTACGTGCTGCGCGCAGCGTGCTGTATGGAAAATTTTCTTTGCATGGCCCACTGCGTGTCAGGACGATTGGCACTCAGTAGTTGGGGGTGTGTGTGAATACAAACCTGCGAGTCGGAGCCGGCGGTGAACTCTACATGCAAGAGCTAAGTAGGTACCTGACATTTTAGTCAGTCCCAACGAGTAATCAGATATTTTTTGTTTAGTTATTATTTCTTCTTCCTCCTCGCCATGTGCTCATCTTTTCCTTAGGGCGGTGACATTGCTAGTCGGCTTTCGCTTGCCTGTCCGCCGCCCTTCGGCATGGAGACTATGCTTTTTTTGGCCCATCTCTGGTTCTCTGCTCCGATGAGACCATTTTCAGGGAAATGTTACTAATAAAAATCGAAAAAAAAAATTATGCCAGACAGCAAAGAGTATAACGGAGCTGCAAGAGTAGAAAAAAAAAACAGTCAGGTCGCATCGTGCAAAAGGCTTGGCTTTTTGCTACTACGACGGGGCCCGGAGGCAGAAGACCCGCAGCTCCGGAGCATCGATTGAGTGCAAGTGGGGCGACAGTCCGGCGAGGGCGTTTCGCGAAAAAGAAAAATATGGAAAAAAAAAAGGTACGTACTGAATGGGTATGCAAGTGAAAAGGGAGCGCGTGATTACTTGTGGGAGGAGCAGCAATAGAATAATCACGAACCGGTAGTTGCTTTTGAATTGTAAACAAGGCGTCACAAGTTGCAGATCATTAATGGCAGTGCGAATTAAACCTTTGATTGATGCAACTATATCAGCTCGGGGTCGTTGTGTATTTCTAAGCGGAAAACGCCAAAACGGTTGAAGCAACAGCCATGACGTGCTGTAGCGAGCTATGCACGCCGAGCCGTTGGGCTGACAAACTTTCCGCCGACGTCGTGACAGCAAGCCACTCAACTAGAGGCACAGATTCACGACATGGCTGTGCGCCCTGTGGTCTTGAGCTGCGTCAGATGACGACCATTTATGGCGGCATAGACACTAAATATTTGGCAACAGCGCAAGACGACGAGTCCAAGGGCGCATGGCGTAATTGTAGCAAGGCCCGAGTCCCATGTGGGTGCCATGGCACTCCTTCAAGTACACCTCAGCAAGCAAAACATCCTAGTGTGCGTGATGCCAGGGCCTGAAACAAGGGCGTAGTAATTATGGTGCGGCGATGAATCGAGGTCTGTTGTAAGTTGGACGGAAGAGCATGACAAAAGAAGGCAGTCGCTCGAATTGGACCTGCTGGCCGCCATTCGCTTGCCTGCAGGCAGGAGGAACGCAAGCAAAAGCAAAGTACAAGACATCGACAGCAAGTGGGACCGCTGTCGAAAAGTAACTTTTTTCGCCTTGTGTGACTCTTGTTCGCCAGCTGCGAGTGGCGGCTGGCGGCTGGCAACACTGTAGTTGGCAGCTGGCAATTGTCGTTTGTTAGCAAGTTACAGGGGAGCCCAGGGCGTAGACGTCCCCACCGCCGACACGTACAGTGGGCACGACGTTGCTGGTAGCGCTCGACTGCACCGTAATACTGGTCGACTTGGTGCCCGCCGTTGACTGGTAATTACAAGAGTGACTCGCT
The DNA here is from genome assembly GCF_000280675.1 of Beauveria bassiana ARSEF 2860. Taxonomy (NCBI): domain Eukaryota; kingdom Fungi; phylum Ascomycota; class Sordariomycetes; order Hypocreales; family Cordycipitaceae; genus Beauveria; species Beauveria bassiana. Next base: position 540,319 of record NW_007930844.1, read on the forward strand.
AGGGGGCGTGTCAATCACTCCCGTTTGCCTCGTGTCGGGGGTGTGGCTAAGCCGGTACGTACTTGTCCCTGGCTCTATCGCGGTCCATCCATGTACATGTTTTCTGGGTCCTCATCGGCCGTCGACGGCTTCTGGCCCGCGACAAAACTGAATTCAAGTCAATAAGGTACTCAGCGCTTTTCTCTCCTTGCCCCAATGACACATAATTTTTTTTCCATACGCCTCTTCCAACCGTATATTACTCCTTGATGCCCTCTTCCCCGTACTTTGCTCTCCTCCCGTTCTTGTATCATTCCGTTACAACAAACCGTCACTACCCCAGACTTGCCTACCGTCACAGCCTCTACATCACCTCACCCAGCATCACATACTGCAACTTGCATCATCCCTTCCTCTGCCAAACACCACCTGTTCCCTTGGCACTTACTTACACCAAGCTCGACTGCCCAGACATAGCTTTACAACTCGGCCATTACCATAGGAATCCTCATTCGCCTCCGCGTTACACCCATCTCTCCAAGCCAAGACAAAAAAAGAGTCGAGCAACTGCACCGCTACATAAGCCCTTGCCGTTAATAAATCAAGGCTTTGCACCACCCTGCGCTATCGGCAGTTCTCATCACACGTCAAGCTCGGCCTTTGCCTTTCGTCCTTGATCTGGGCCAATCGTCCTCGAGTGGCGTCCTGTACTACAAGCCTAGCACTATTTACGCTTGCCGCCGGGAAGTATCGCACAACATCCCCGCGCCGCCACCAGCCTGAATGAGTGCATAGCCTAACGAACGCCTTGGCTTTCACTCGTGCGCCTCCGACATACAAGACACAACCGTCTGCAAATCGTCCTGCTTTTGCAGCCACGGTTTTCCTGTTATAGCAAGCCTTCAGTCGTGTGCCCCTCCTGCTGTCAACTCCAAGACACCAACGCATTTAACAAGGAGGGGTACGCTGAGCTTTTATAAGCCTTCTTCCGTGTTGTCCAACTAGCGACAACTTCTCTCTCACCAAAGAACATTACAGCAGTTTCCACTTACACTACCAACCCCACTGCGCCCTAGCGCATACATACCGACGACATGCCTCACCTCGTCTCCAACTTCCTCCGGTCCTCCACCGGCAACATTTCGCAAATAAAAAACGCCGCCCGCTCGCGCACTGCCTCTCGCAATGCCTCTCGCAATGCCTCGTGCGACTCATCCAGGAAAAACTCCGTCTCAGGCAGCCCGTACGAGTCCGACGCCGACGACCACGCCGTCAAACCCCACGATTTGATTGACGCCGTCAAGAAACACCACAAGCTCACGCTTCCCTTTGGTCGCTCCTCCAGCTCGCCCGTGCGCGAGCTGAACCCGGCTTCCTGCAGCGTTGCTGCCATTGATTGGAGCATCGAGAGCCCGCCCATCATCTTTCACGGCACCCGCGAGGATAGCACCGGCGCCATTGTCTCTGGCCAGCTTTTCCTCGACATCAAAGATGACGTCGTCGACATTGACAGCTTCAAAGCCACCCTCAGCATCCACACCACGCACAAGCGCCCCTGCCAGGGCCACTGCGCCGAGTGCCAAAATCAGATTACAGAGCTTCAAGCCTGGGTCTTTCTTGACCACACCACCAAGCTGCACCGCGGCAAGCACGCATTTCCCTTTTCAGCGCTGCTCGGCGGTGAGCTGCCCGCTAGCACCAACACCCCCCTCGTCTCCATCGCCTACGAGTTCAAGGCTGTCGCTCAGGTATCGCGCCACGCCACAGGCACCGCCGCGCCCATCCAGCTCAAGTTTGACCGCACGCTGCTGGTCAAGCGCTCCGTGCCGGAGCCTCTCTTCCCGCACCACTCGGTGCGCGTCTTCCCACCGACCAATATCAAGGCCAGTGCCGACTACGTATCTGTCGTGCACCCGACCAGCACCAACAAGCTGACGCTTAAGCTCGATGGGCTCATGAGCCACAACGAAAAGGTCAAGACGGTCGACCTGTGGAAACTGAAGAAGGTGTCGTGGAAGCTCGAGGAAACCATCAAGACGGTCGCCCCTGCTTGCGACAGGCACGCGCCCACAGCCAGCTCCGTCGGCAACATCAAGGGCACCGTCCGCAACGAGGTCCGCGTCATTGGCGAGAAGCAGCTGCATGAGGGCTGGAAGTCGGACTACTCTGGCCACGACGGTTCCGTCGATATGGAGCTCGACTACAGCATCAGCCAAGCTCGCAACCACGCCGGCGAGCTCAAGTACGCCTGCGACACCAAGACGGCCGACGGCACCGAGGTCACCCACTCGCTACTACTCGAGCTCATCGTCTCCAAGGAGTACGCGCCCGAGGGCAAGGCCCGTCAGGCCACGCCCACCGGCACCGGCCGCATCCTGCGCATGCACTTTGGCGTCGTCGTCACCGAGCACTCGGGCCTCGGCGTCAGCTGGGACAACGAGGCGCCTCCCATTTACGAGGACGTACCCCCGAGCCCGCCCGCCTACCCGCTTGAGTCGCCCGTCGACTACCAGGACCTCCAGCCGCTCTACGCGCGCCCTTCGAGCATTGACGCCTCGGCGCTGGACGACACACCGACTTCATCATAGCCCGCATGCATGGCATTTGCTTTACTCATCATGGTTTTTGATTTGCAAAAAGCGTTTGATTTCCTCTTTTTCTTTTTATATAATACAAATATACCCCGGCAGCGAACAACGGCACTGCATCGGAAAAGATTATTGGTGGGCCTTTGTCTATTTCTTTTTTTTCTATTGGATGAATCATGACGACTTATGGACTATGATTGGGAACAAGACTACTTTACTCTATTTATCGTGCTCGACACAAGGGCTTTGACAACCAACATGTACCTAATATATATACTGAAATACAAAAACATGTACAATCTGACGCGATGCTTTTTTGAGCATATGACTAAATACTCTGCGCTTAAAATTACAAACCATGTTAGATTCATTTCTCGATTCCATCACCCTTTACGCCGTCACTGCTGGCGCCCCCCAGTAATACGTGAATATGTCCACGCCCATGTACTCGTCCTTGTACGTCTTGCCCGGGCCGTCCTCCTTCCTCGCCGCGCCCGCGCACACAATGAGCGGCATAAAGTGCTCGCCGCCCCTCGGCGGGTGCATCACGTCTGCAAACGGCAGCTCGCGCCACCTCGCCACCTTGTCCGCCCTCTCGGTCTCGTTGGCCGCCGTGACGGCGTCCGTCACGGCCGCGTTCCACTCGTCGGTCCGCTCCTTGAACGCGAGCCACTTTGGGTCGGCCGACATGCTGCCGAATCCGCGCAGCGACTGCATAACGGGGATATTGTGAAACGACGCGAAGCCGGAGCCGACAATGGCGACGTTGTCGTCGCGCAGCGCCGCCAGCGCGCGGCCCATGCGCAAATGCTGCTCGGGGTCTTCGCTCTGGAGGACGGAAACCTGGACAATGGGTATATCGGCGTCGGGGACGGCGAGCTTGAGGGGCACAAAGACGCCGTGGTCCCAGCCGCGGGTGGCGTCGAGGGTAGGGGACAGGCCCTCGGCGGCCATGGCTTCAAAGACGCGCGCGGCGAGGGCGGGGGACCCGGGGGCGGGGTAGGACAGGTTGTAGGTCTCCGGGGGGAAGCCGTAGTAGTCGTAGAGGAGCGGCGGGGACGGGCCCGAGGAGATGCTGGGGTGACGGGTGGTCCAGTGCGCGGTGACGAGGATAATGGCCGAGGGGCGGTGGTCGGGCGAGGAGAGGCGCAGGATCTCGGGAACGCGGTTCCGGAGGGAGGCGATGATTGTCTTGTGGCCGGGATCGTTGAGCAGAGGCATGGGACCTGCGGGCGCAAAGTTAATTAGCAAAGGTGCGGCGCAATCGTGGAAAGGGAAGGCAGGGAGGAGGGGGGGGGGGGAGGAGGGCTCGTGGGTGCTCGGAATGGGGGGTTCCGTACCTCCGCCGTGGGAGAGGGCAATGACAGGTCCGACAGGCATCTTGGGCGCGGCGCGGAAGAAGCGTAGTGTAAACGGGATGGCCAGGGCGAGGATGAGCCAAAACAGATCCATTTACTTCATTTCGAAGGAGGGGAGAAGGGGGAGAAAAAGGTGAGGGTCGACTTATAGGTTGCGGAAAACAAGTTGAGATGGGGAATCGGATGGCGGTTTCCATTTATCGGTGACGAGGTGGGATGGAAAGAGGACCCGGCGCTTATCAATCAGGAATCGGTGAATTCAACCCCGCCGCCGCCGCCGCCCGCCCGACCGAGTAAGGGACTGTTGAAACTTGAACTAACTAGTGGGCACGGGAGAAGAGCAGAGCGCTGGATCGGTAATTGACAAGGAATTGAAGATTTTTGATTAACAATTGTTAATAATACATTGGCTGGGAGGTGTATAGGCTACACCATAAGTAAGGTCATCTGTGTGTCGTATACGTGTATCTTAACGGTTGTGCCGGGTTAAATAAGCTGTCTATTGATGACTATTGATTATACAATACAAACAAAAGCGGCAACAAGCTTATTATCATGGACTATCGACCCCGGGAATCGATGAAGTTCGAGTTGTCCAACACCCGTACTCGTGGCTGGTCACTACTGAGGTACTACTATCAAAAGCCCGAGGCTCCGTATAATACGCCTCGCAGCGGGTCAATTTTGCAATATTGATGCACTGCTTGATTAGACTGTAAAACGAATACTAGGAATAGATATATTGAATGACCTCTCATCTGGGAAATAAAATACCCACGAGCAGCACTTGGAAGTTTCATACAAGCTTCAAGAGCACATCACTCACACTATTTCAAATGGACTTGTCCCCGTTGTGGAACGTTGGCAGTTGTGTACGCCCTCAGTTGCACCGGCACAAGATAATTGCTCCATGACAATTTAGCTAGACATGTCAGAAAAGAAACAAGGCATTTTTTCTTTTTTCGAATCATTTATTTTTCATGGACTGCTTCACCACTGCTGCCTGAACCTTCACTGCACTACATCAGGCGTCTTTGTTAGCTGGTGGTTCAGTGGCCTCCACAAGCCGGCTGGTGTGACTAATTTTCTTTCAATCTTCATGAAGCGCAAAAAAAAAAAAAATAGAACCTTTCGAACTCACACAAATCTCACACATCCCTCACTCGAAAAAATCTTTTAATGCGTGCGCATCTCTCACTCCTCACTGCCTTGAGAGCACAGAAACCCAAGTTCCTCCACTTGAACAAATACGTTTCGGCAAGCGGGCTTGCTCACCGCGCCGGTCCGCAGCACAAACAGCGCACGACTGTTGAACCACAGACGTCTCTTCTCCACAGCGGCATGGCCAACGAGCAGGCCGCTGGTATCGCCACTATGGATATCCAGCAAGACATCACGGACAAGCTTGATAATCAAGCAGGTGGGAAACACGCCAGAGGTGGGCGGAAAGGCCGTGGTGGGCGAGGCGGCGGCGGCGGCGGTAACCGCTCCAGCGACGTTTCACGGGCGCTGTCACGACTATTGCGGCATCAAGCTGAGAATGCGGGCATTAAGCTCGATGGCGAGGGATACGCTCCTCTAGACAAAGTGGTGCGTAAATTTTTTTTTCCATATATTGACAACCATCGAAATCTTACTAACGCGCAGCAGCTACAATGGGGTCCTCTTGCATCTCTAGGCGTCACGCTCGCCGACGTGCAATCCGTCGTCGCCACCAACGAGAAGCAGCGCTTCTCCCTCAAGCCCACCACCACCACCACTACCACCACCACACCCGCCTCTCCGGCAGCGCCCCCCTCCACCAACCCTGGCGACTACCTCATCCGCGCCAACCAGGGCCACTCCATCAAGCTCGAGTCCTCGTCGCTCCTCGTCCCCATCACCACCGCCGACGCCGTCCCCGCGCGCGTCATCCACGGCACCTACTACGCCTTTTGGGAGCCCATTGTAGCCGCCGGCGGGCTAAGCGTCATGGGCCGCAACCACATTCACTGCGCCGCGGGCACGCCCGAGGAGGAGGGCACGGTGAGCGGCATGCGCCGCGACGCGCAGCTGCTGATTGAGATTGACGTGGCGCGCAGCATGGCGGCCGGCGTGCGATGGTGGCGCAGCGATAATGCGGTGATTCTGACAGAGGGCGACGACAACGGGCTGCTGAGCACCGAGTTCTTCAAGTCGGTGCGGGGGAGGCACGGGGATGTGGGCATGCTTTGGGAGAATGGCGTTGCGGTGGCGGAGCTGCCGCCGGACGTGAAGAGGACGGTGCCCCACGGAAAAGGCCCGAGAGGAGGGGGGAGAGGGAGAGGTGCAAGGGGGCGAGGACTCGGGGGGAGGACAGACGGCAGTAGAGGTGGACATCAGGAATAAGAGAAGAATCCAAGCATCAAGAGAGATGGCCTTCACCTTGGTCAATGGATGGGCATGCATCTATAGCGAAATTACACGTATGAGCTTAATTCAGACAACGCGTTCCAAGATGATTCATTGATTATTCCAAATATGATTGTGTTCACCTGCAGAAAACATCCAGCATCTCAGTTACCGGCATGATTCTCATCTACATCGAACGGACTCCCCCTCCTCCTCACCGTCTTTGCCTGTGGAAGAAGCATCATGGCCAAATACGCTCGTCGTCGACGACATCACCACCCTCTTCATCAACATGTCCGCCATGACACGCGCCCACTGCAACGCGTCGAGCATCAACAAGTGACGAATACCGAGCAGTTATAGTCGACAGCCATCCATAGCGTCTGCTTCCGTACACACGTCCTGTCCTACTTCTTCCCAAACACTCTTCTTTCCATATTCACAGCCTGCATCAGCGCCGTAAACGCCTCACCCAATTTCTCTACCACGATACTCACGTCCGGCGCCCGCGGCACCGTCCTCTGGCCACCCGCCGTCTGCTCCGCCACGAGGTCGCCGCCCGCAACCCCCGTTTTGCCCAGCGTTGCCAAGTGTCGCACGTCTGCGCCGCGCCGCACCGCGGCCGGCTGTGCAGCGCTGGCCGGCGTGATGAGCGTGTCGTCGAGGATATCCTGCCAGCGCGCGAGGTATATGCCAGGTCCCCAGCTACCGCTACCGCTGCTGCTAGTCTTTTGCGCGGCTAGCTGTGTGAGACGCGCATCCGAGCCCTTCTTGAGCGTCGCGAGGTAGCTCGCATGGGCGTTGACGGCGGCGAGTACCTTGGCACGCGCGACGTCGTCTAGCCCAGAGACGAGTCCATCAAGGGACTCATCCATAGCGCTCCTCGTTGCATCCGATGCCATCTGCTGCCTGAAACGCACAATAGATGCATTGCTCCACTCGCGTATGTCACGCCACACTTGGGGACAGTTCTTAGCAACGGCGTGGACAAACTTGTGTAGCAGCGGCTTGTGGTCGTTGAGCAGCTTGACGTAGTCTTCGACCGTGGCAGCGCCGCTATCGTGCGTGCTCACGCGCACAAATTGGGTGATGAACTCTTGCAGATCCTGCAGGTGGTCTCCTAGGTCGACGCGCTCGTGCACAATGCGAATCATGGGGTTGTAAGCGGCGGCTACCTCCTTCAGCGCTTTAGTGAAAAGGTCTGGCGGCTGGCGACACAGCACCCTGGTGATGGCATCGCGGTCGCGGATCGACAGCAAAGCCGAGTAGTATTGGAGACATAGCGCGTGCTGCTTCTCGCTGAGCTGTTCCACGAGCGTCGGGTCGCGCGCCTTAAGCATCGCCACAACGATGGATTCTTTGGCTTCGAGGCTCGCCTTCCTCAACGCCGAGTGCTCTGCCTTGCCGCTCGCGGCGTGCGCCTGAATCGCCTCGAGCATCTCCTCGCTCGGCGCGCCGTCCTTTGCCTGCATCTTGTCGATGCGGTGTATAATCTTTTTAAATTCGCTCGCATCCCGCGACAGCACCAGGGAAATGATGTTTTGCAATAAGTTCATGCCGTCGTCGTCATTTTGGGTAACGCCTAGCCAGTTAGTCAGGCCGGTGACGCTAAGCTTGGCCAGCAGCAGCCGTATCATGCCGCTCATCATAGTGGCGGCGTTGCCGATGCGTAACGTCTGCTTAATCATCTTGTAGGGAACCAACCCGTGGACATTATCTAGCAGCTTGAGCAGGTACTGTCCGTCGGGGGTCAGTACAAAGATGTGGTGCAGCAGCGCGGCGAGATGGAGAACAATATAACTGCTAGACGCGTCGACGGCGACCGAGTGCTCCTCTAGCTTATCCGTCTTGGCGAGGTAGTCAAACATGTTATCCACCAAGTCGCCGTAAACCAGCCCCTCTAGGACATCCTCCCACGCGCGAATAAGCTCCTGGCCGTCATGAAGATTGTAACTCCTCTTCGTTAGCTCTTCCGTTGTCGGTTCTGAGCTTTGGTCACCCCTCCTCCCAACGCCGCCGAGAAATCCCCTCGAAATCATCTCAATGACAGACCCCGAGCCCGAAGACAGCGTCTTGCGCGCCCCCATCGTCCCTTTGTCATAGCTTTCCGACAGATCAGCCTCCGCGAAGCGGCTCAGCAGGCCCTGCACGCGCACAGCCCAAAAGTCCCTCGGCAGAGTCTTCAAGGCCGGCAGCCGCATCACAAACGTCGAGGTGAGCAGCTGCATGACCGGCAGTGCCGATAGTGTGCTAGCGTCCTCCTCATCGCCCTCGGCGTCGCTAGCATCGCTCCCGAGTGATAGCTCGCCGACCGGCGGCGTGTATGCGCGCGGTGAGTCGGGCGCCGAGGGCGTCGGCGTTACGCCTGAGCTGCCGGAGCGTCCCCAGAGGCTGAGCGCGAAGCCCGTCAAGCCGCCGCCACTGTTCGGTGCTGGCGCAGCAATGTCGTGGCGTTGGGCCGCGCGATCTTGCTGCTCTTCATTGCGAAAGGGAAAGCCATGTGTAAGGACGCCGTCTGTGGACTTGAACGCTTCGATTTCGGAGTACGTCTCATGATGAATGAGAATGTCAAAGAGGGCGGCTGTCTGCTCTGGCGTCAGGAGCTGTGATCGAGACATGACCTTTGTAGGCGGTGAAGTGGGTGAATCTTGCAGCTCAAATCTGCTACCGAAGCCAAGTAGGAGAAGAGCGTGAGCCCTTCACTCCGTTAATAATGTGACCTGAGAAATGCCGTGTCACATTTAACCCTGAGAGGTAGCTTCGCTGGGCGCGACAGAGGGTCATACGGGGCGTTGAGCGTCTATTCTTTGTTGACCAAGCCTCTCCAGGTTACGGAACTTTTGTATTGATGCCTAGTCGTGTCACTTTCCAAGTTGTTTGATGCCGCGCTTGATTGTTTAGTATTGGAAGATGGATAGAGCTGTCTGCGCCATGATGTAAACAGGGGGCTGTCCACCCGCAGGAGAAGCGTTATTACGTTGAAGAAAGTCTCCACCCCATCATTAGCACTCTGAATTCGCAGCACGGCAACGCCACGTCACTGACAATCCCCCGCCCCCGGTGTACCAAAATAGTGAACCTTTACCTCGGCCTTTCTAGAAAACAGGTGCGCAGATTTACCAAATCGCTGCTGCCTATCATGATGACGGTAATGGAAAGGAGTTGTCATCGTAGCGGCCATCTTTGGCGTCCACCCCGCACCTCGCACGCACCGATGTGGGTAATAGGCTCGGAAACGGCATGCGACTTTGAGAAGGGTTTAGACGAAGAGTACATATGTGTTGGTTCCAAGAGTTCTCTTTTTTCATGCTCATCTTGTCCCCTTCGTGCTTCTCTTCTAATTTTTCATCATTTTGAAACATTTCTCTCATCATGTACGCGAACATTTTGATAGTACAATGCGTCTCATTAATATCAATAAACTATGACTTGAAGGAAATTACAAAGGATAGTCGGCCATGAGCCAGGGTAGGGTTGTGGTGCGACGCTGTAAACCAAGAGTCTCCAGCTAAAGACTACAAAATAGACACACCATGGGTATATAATCGTATCCGAAACACTTTCGCAACATAAATTTTCCTCGCGTTCTTCAATCCTCATCTCTAGTTGGCTCAGTAGGAGACTTAGTTGATGGGAACAGGGTTGGTGGGATCGAGAGCCGGGGCAGCAGTCTTCTTAATGCCATGACCGTTGGCGATGCCATTGCCATGGGCATTCAGGCCAGTGCCGTTGGCGTGGAGGGCGTTGCCGTTGGAGTGAAGACCGTTGCCGGCAGCAATTCCACTGCCAGCAGCGACGCCGCCGCCACCGATTTCGTTTGCGCCAGCGAGAGTATTTCCACCCACAGCGTTTCCACTGCCAGCGACACCGCTTCCGGCGCCAGCTCCCGTGGGTCCGCGGGTCTTGCTCACGATCTGTGGAGCGGCGGGAATGTCCCGACTCTTGCTGGCGTTACCAATAGAGAAGACAGGGCTCTCCCACTTCTCGCCCTTGAGAGCAAGCTGCTTGTACTCGGTAGCCTTGGAGCTCACACCGCCAGGCAACTTGAGACCAGGGAAGATGGACTCGTCGTCGGTCATGGTGATGTTGATCTTCTTATTGTCATCCGACTTGTTCTTCTTGAGCTGCTCCTGCTGCTGCTTGTTCTTGAGAGCGCGCTGCTGGCTGGCGTCGTAGAAGCGCTTGAAGAAGTTTGTCTTCTTGCCATCCTCGCCAGGGTGCTCGCCAGCCCGATCGGCCTCCTTCTTAAGCTCGTACAAAGTGCGGTCATACTCGTTGCACTGATCCTTGATGGCCTTCTCAACGGCCTTCTGCAGAGCAGGTCGCAGGGCACGGAGCAGGACAGGCTTGAAGATGGCAAAGAGACCCTTGAATTTGGACTTCTTGAGCTTAACGTTCAGGCTCTTGAAGTCAACGTCAACCTTCTCCACCTTGAAAATGTTCTGGCGATCAGTCTTATCGGCAGTGGAGACCTTCATGCGGAAGGAGAAGCCATCGCCAGGTAGAAGGATATCAGCAACACCAGTGTCGGTGATCTTGGGGAAACCGGTTTTGCGCTTAATGTGGTAGCTAACATCGCGCAGATCCATCTGGATACCGGAGACCTTGAGGTCAATCATGTTCTGGTTGCGATTGGTAATATTCCTGCGACCCCACTTCCAGTTGTTGTTGGAAACAAGCTCAGCAACATTGGGCATGAAATTGTCACTCTCAAGGATGAGGTTCTCAATGACGGCGTCAAAGCCGGGGTCAGAGTACTCGATGCGAGGGATGGGGATGTAGGCAATGTTGCGGAGGATGGAGGGCAGAATGACATCGAAAACATCCTTGACGAGGTGGGGCTTGAATTCGGGCTTGCCATCGGCGTTGTTGCCGAGGTTCTTGAAGAGCTTCTGGACAGCAGCACCGAACTGCTTGTTCTGGGGGTCCTTATCGAACTGATCGCCGATAAACTTAATCTCGTCGATCACGTTGTCAGAGTGGCCCTTGTACTTCTCGCGAAGCAAATGGCGGCCTTGCTGGTAAAGAACATCCCAGTCCTTGGTGGACTGTTCCTCGAGGACGTAACCCTGTTCGAGGAGCAGGCGGTTAATGTACTTGTCCATGTTGTTAAACCAGCCCTTGAGCTCAGGGTCCTTCTGGGCGTCCTGGTAGATCTGACCAATAGACTTCCAGAGATTAGAGGTGGAAGTGCCGTTTGCGAATCGCTCAAGCAGGGTGCGGAGGTCGGCCTCGGCAGCAGCGAAGCCGCTGCGGGCCTGGTTCAGAGAGCCGCCAGACTCCTTACCGAGGGAGCGACCGTGTTCGCCATAGGTGCGGGCAAGGCGGAGGAGGCTCTGGACGGCCTGAGAGTAGTCGGTGTGTTGCTGGCACTCAATGACCATCTTCTTGAGGCGGAAGATGATCTGCTCCTTTCGCTCGGCAGGCATTTTCTTGTCAAAGTACTCCCGAGCCTTGCGACGCTGCTCTTCCTTCTTCGCCTTGATGTTCTCCTGGGTCTCGGGATCAACATTCTTGTCGAGCTTCTGCTTGAGAGAAGACTTGGCGGTCTCGTGGCCGGCAGCGACGTTGGCGTCGCGGGCATCACCAGAAGAGGGAGCAGCAGCAGACTTGACATTTTCGGCAACCTCCTGAGCATCCTGCTTGGCGTTGCCCTTATAGAAGCCCTGGGCCTGCTTTTTGAGGTCTTCCTTGTTCCACTTAGGGGCCTCATGCCAGGTATTGTCCTCGGCAGCCTGGTCAATCTGGGCGAGATCATCTTCCGATGGGCGGACGCGACCAGCAGCGTTACTAGCGGCATCGCCAGCAATGTCACGGAAGAGGACAGTCGAGTCCTTGAGCAGCTTGCGGAATTGTCCATTGGTGATGAGCAGGGTTCCAAGGGTTCTCAAACCCTGAAGGGCTTCCTCGCCATCCTTCTCGGCAGAATCTTTGCTGATGGGAGCCTTGGGGCCCTGGACGGACTTGGCGTCAAATTGTGTGGTCTGCCAGATGAAGTCCTGGATGAGGTTGCCGTCATTCTTGGAAAGGACAAGGTTCTTGGCGAGTCTGATGACCTCGCGGGTGTCCTCAATTAGGAGCTTGCCGTCGGCGGAGAGTTTGGTGGAGGGCTTGGAGAGGGCGGGTGACTGCAAAAAGCTGTTCAGAGCGACATCAATCTGGTCATTCTGTGAAACTGATCAGTAATTGAAGGCGCGGTCGTCTGACTGGCGCTGAGGCGACTTACGGAAGGGACCTTGCCGGCCTGGAAAGCGCGGAAGATACCATAGACCTGGAGTTTGCGGTTGATGTCGGCATCCTTCTCCTTGATGTTGGTAGGGCGATTGACGTTGGCGGTAGCCATGATGGGTAACAACTCCTGTTCAACGTCCTTTTTGTTGATTCAAGATTTTAATTTGATGAAATCAGATGCTTCGGCCTATTCAAAGGTGAAGCGAGAGGCGGAAACGTTAAGACAGCGTTGTCGTTAAAAATTAGGATGAGGTATTGCTTTTGCGGGTATCTTCTTCTGGGGGTATCACAATCGAGGAGTCGTGTTTGGGGTATTAGAGAAGAGGGTATACAGAAGAAAATTTGATAAAGAGAGAAGAAGAGGGGGGGCTTGCAGCGAAACGGCAGCCGAAGGGGTGTTTATACCAGAGCAAGAGTTGAGCTAGCTGGGGGTCGAGCTGGGAAAGCTTGCTCGGATGGTGACGTTGGGCGGACACGGTGGGTACGTCATAGCAATCGAGGTTGGAAGTACAGCGCAGCCGCTGGTCTCAGCATTTGGGAGGGGAGGGGTGGCCAGAGCACTTTGGACAGAGCTAGCCAGGGCAGTAGAAAGAAAAGGTCTCGATCTGGTTCTTACACTGGAGGGGCATTGTCAATGCTGGTCGACTAGACGCTTGCAACATTGGAAACCAGGAACGCATTCATCGGGCAGACCACCAGCATGGATCGACGGAAGAGAGGGGGGTGTGGCTAGTGTTGTACTGCCCTAGTCAAGCCATAACCATCGTGAGCTGTGTTTGCTGTGTTTTGCAGCGCTGTGCAAGCTTTTCTGCTGGTGTTGGCTGACGATTGATTCGAGAGCGCTGGGAAATTGATAGTGGGTCGTTGGACTCGCTTCTTATGCAGAGCACTTGCCGTCGATCTTGGTGTCGCGGATGGAGTCAGCCACAATAGCAGTTGCTGGTCACTGCTGTGAAGCTTGCAAACGATACTGAAAGCAGCCTGCAGCTGAGACGATTGCGCAGCTACCGTCGGCCACCTTCGGTTTATGTTTTGTTGAAGGAAAAAAGAAAAGAAAAAAACTTCCTGCATCCAAGCTCAATCATTCTCGATTCCTTCAATCAGACTATTTCTTCATGCACGCACTCAGTGGTCGAGTAGTCGCTCGCCATTGCTCTCAAGATGCCCTATACGGTGCATTGCCTGGGTGATGTTCAACCCCACATTCATAGACCAGCAAGCGAGCAAATGGGCCGACGGTCGCTGTGAGCCAACTATGCATCCAGTTCAAATTAAGTTTTCAGTACCAGGACTCTCGTCGCCGAAACTGTACAGTCATATGTACTTGAGACGCTTGTGCATTTGGGTATTTGACGTTGCTGTCTTCCGCTGGCCCTCCAACTGTGCAGGGGTTGACGGCTTGTCATTGTATCTTTTCCTCGTCTTTTGGAATTACCAATGCCATGTCTGTATGTAAACAAAGGGATTGAGTCATCCCCAGGATCTCACTGATTGATATCCTATCTGATTGATATCCTATTCCTTTTCTGCCTTTGCTATCCCTTTTTCTCTTGATGGCAACAGAACTCGCACCATTACCCTGACTCAAGTGCCCAACACTAAAAGTCATGACGTCAACGCGAGTTCGAGCATTGGTGAACCTTAGCCACACCCAGGTGCCAGTCCGCGGCAGCCTACCAACATCGCAATACAGCAGCTGCACCAGCTGAGATTACTTGTCGAACTAGTTCAACCCAATTGTTCAATTTACTCAAAGCCCGCCTAGAAAGAGCCTTTGCTAGCCACGCTAGTATATCTTTGTCCCAAAACATCTCCTCTAGTGACTGTGCTAGATGCGTCGGCAGCGCCCTGGCCGGGCCCGCCAGAAGCTTGGATGGGTGTGGCGGTGCAATCTCCCTTCGCTACTCCACCCGTCGGGACACGTTCTTTCCAAAAAACCAAGTCTTTGCTTGATACATGCACGCCCTTGTCCGAATGCGCTTGCCTCTCTGTCACGGACACCGCCGTATTCACAGACAGCAAACATTAGCATTTTCACTACCTCTGTTGCTTGACGAATCTCGATTTCTTTGTTTCCTTGCCCTCCCTTTCCTGGCTCATTTCACCACGCGTACGCGCTTGCTTCTCTGGACGGCTTGTTGTCACATCACATCTCCTTTTCTCTTTGTTTCTCCTTTACGCCCTCTTGGTGCATAGAAGATGTTGCCGTCGTGCTTCGCCTGTAACAACAAATCAATATTCCCCATTCAAAACTCGTCCATCCAAGCCCAAAGGTGTCCACACAACCATTCCTTCCAACTCGTGGTGCATGTGAAGACGCCTCTGGCCCACCACGCTTCAGCACGACAGGGGAGCCACGGTAATGAGAGCATGCCCAGCTTAATTCTGCAACGCGCAACCGCCGCACTGTCACACAATACGAAGTATTGCTTCGTTACCATCAGCCTGCACAATAATCCAAAGCTCGTTTGGAAATTTTTAGTTTATACTCTCCAAAGGTCTGCACATAGACAACTACCTGGAGCAGTAGCTTCACCTACTTAACCACACGGCGTTTGGCACATACCCCGTAACTAACTAGTGCTCCATGCTCCCCAGCGTTCATCAAAACCATACTCCGTACGATGAATGCGAGAATCCTTTCGCTTCACGATAAGCCTATCCAGGACCCCCTGGTATTGTTCCACTGATCTATAATTACGTGATAACGTACGGATACATACCTGAACCACCACTGATCAGGTTGACAGCATCGCAAGGAGCCATGCTCTTCGGCATTCCGAATTCCGCGGCCATGCTTGCTTTGCTATCATTGGCTCTGCAATTCCATTGCGTCCCAGATTGATAAATCAAGGGGCCAGCAACGCCAAGCTACAATCGCCATGCAGTCAGGAACACGACTTTCTTGCCCCTGAAATCTCTCCATCAGCGACGCTCCCAGAAGATATCACACTTTCCATTCTAGCACCGGTAACATAGGCCGAAAAATCGGTCTCGTCCAAAATAAAAAAGACACAGGTAGATAAACACACGAACACACACACCCTCCTTGCCTCCCCACAGAGATTTTCCTCGCTAAACCACATGCAATTGTGGCGCACCAGCCCCATTTCAGCCACACTGGGCAACGATTGACATGCAAGGAAAGCCACGCACCTTTGCATTGGCTGATGCCATTATGATGCTTGGACTCGCAACGGCTTCTTTGCGTTATATGACGTAGCCATCACGACAAGATCGCGTAGTCAGTGTGCAATACATGCTGCAATACAGGCTGCAATACATGATGCGATATACGCTGTTTCTGGCACGCCCTGGTTTTCTTCCCACTCTTATCTTAGGCAAAGGGGTCCTCTTTCCCTCCGTTGCGCCCTCCCGCATTCAAGGTAGCACACCACTTGCAGAGCTTTTGCTCTGCTGCACCCGTGTGTAAACATGTCTAGCAACAGTTTTGAAGTGTAGAGTAAAATCGGAGGAACTGGTGGTCAACTTCAGATGACCATATGGCGTAGTCTCGTTCAGTTGGCCTTTGCCATGTGTGCATCATACCCAGATCTTTGGCTGTAGTTGCGTCTTGCACGTAAACGTGCAATGCTAGTAGTGTTTTGGCGTCCAAATCCTTAAAGATACCCAATTAGGCGTATCGAAATTCTGTCAGTGGAGGATTGTCTTGCCCGTTCAATTACCAACCCCGTGCCCCCGCTTTGATTGTTTTCGCTGGCAGAGGACACACGCAGATCATGACTTGTGCTGTCGTGTTAGCATCCCGAGCGCATGCAACACGTCACACCCACGACATTCAGGTACACTCAACACGTTCGACAGGACCATCACAATGACGAGCTCAGGTGCCACGTGTCGTCGCAACTTTTCTACAGAAATTGAGCTCAAAAGCATATGCTCCGCAAACTCCGATCCTCTGCCCTAGCGCGCCTAGTTTGCCTTCTACCGTTGCCTCATACTGCTGCAGCGGCGGCGATTCGTGTACAACGGCTCCTGGACGATCAAAATAGTCTGCAAGTGCCACTCGCTCGCGCAACTGGACCATCACATCCAAGGACTTGTCTGACGCAGTCATATCCACAAATCCAGCGCAACAATGCATGTCGTAAATGGATTTCGTTACTGCTATCATCAGCTCTAAGTCTGCCTTTCATGTCACTCTTCATGTACTGTTTTGATCCCCCAAGTCGTTGAAAAGAGAAGCCTTGACGCCAGTAGCCAGAAATCCAGCTTTTTCCTTTGCTGCAATCATGCTTGCCTCGCTCGACAGCTTCTGCATCGCCTTGTCCCCAGCCTTGCTTCCACCACCACCACCACCCATTACCAGCATCTGCGATCCGCGTCCACGCCTAATCGCCGTCGTAGCCTCCTTAATTCTGGATGCGAGGTCAAGCATCTGCTTGTTTGCAAAGTCACGATTCGTAAGTAGAGGGTTCTGACTTAGCGTCTGTACCCAGTACTTGTGCCATAATAGCTCAAGTAGATGTGTGTCGAGTGAACTTTTAAAGTGTGACACTTCAAGACTGTAATATCGACCCGAGTGCGCGCCAAATTCGGCTGCCTTGTCAAGTGGCACGGCCTGAAACCCATCCGCACCGGCTGCATCGGCTTTGTATGTCGCTGGGTATGTACGGAATGCTCCAATGTCGACCTTGCCAGCACTGATTGTGCGATCAGGGTCCACGACAACGGCCAGGAACGGGTCCTGGAATTGCTGCTGCATAGCCTCGGTCTCGACATCGATACCACTCAGCCAGCAGCCGTACCCAGGATGGCTGTGGTACCATCCGACAACATTTTCTTGGCGGCCCTGCGCACGGCAAAGATCCAGATACTCGACAATATATTCGTTCGCTTCGCCCTGGGCATTGACACGGGTCTCAGTACCCTCGACGGGGAGTCGGAATGCGTCGGTGACAACAAAGGTGTCGCCTTCGGTGTAGCCTTGCATCAGGCCCATGATTTCGAGATTGCCGCCAGAGCGGGCATGCATCGTCATCTTGATGAGTGCAACAGCACTTATGCGGACATGCTTGAAGTAGTTAGGGTCAGCCATCCACGGCCGGGCGTTTTGCGCAGCCTTTTGTGCTTCTGCATCGTACTGGTACAGAGCATCTCGCTTCGTATCGATGAGTTTAATGTTGTTATCGAGCTCTGTTCGCAGTTAGTATATGTAGATTGACTCAAGGCACATGCTGAATTACCCCATGACCTGAGAGCCGTTTCCATCTTGACTGCGTTTGCCGTCAAGACGGATGGCGATGTAGGATGTGAGTTGGGAGTTAGTGTTGCCCCGCACTAGCTTCGCTGCCTACAGTTATCGATAGTAGTCGGTGCTTCACTTGCAATCCGATGAACAATGAATTTTTGAATTAGATTTTTTTTCACAGCTCACGACCTAATTCAGAAATCGGCCAATCGAATGAAATAAAGAAGAAGTTTTGATAATTGTTGGCGAATGCTGGAGCACTGTGCTGTCGTCTGAGATCCTGGCCGTCAATCCAGGGCGGACTGGCCACATTCTCCCAAGCTCCTTCTACTTTCTCCCAAGATCCTACCTACGGCATCATTTCCAAATCTGGCGCCTGTGTGCCATCGAATGCCTTTCCCCACGCACAGACAAATCGCAAAAGTGTCTTCTCGTCACCGTTCTTCGATAACGCAAACATGCCGTATGGCTGCCCATTCTTCCTCCAATTGCCCAGGGGCACAGTCGCACAAGGCCAACCCGCGCAGGCAGCATAAGTGACAAGCTGGCACTCTGACGATGAGAGTACAATGTCAAGGTCTCCGTTGCGACGCATGATATCTGATATGCCGTTGTCACCAGCCAGATGGCGGAGACGTGTCACTATGTCCTGAAGCATTTCGGGCCGCATCTTGCTATTGGCAGCGGCAATGAGCTCGGTTTGCGTGTCATATGCTAGAGCATGTCAGTACATCATCCCTCCTCTCATCTCGAGAGAACGAACACTTTAGAAGTTCACGTACGGAGTGGTAATGCCGTGTCGGCATGAGCATGATTCCAAGCTATAATGTCTTTCAAATCTTCGATGCCAGCGTGTTCGAAGCAACCAATAAATTCTTTGACCTGGTCGCTGAACTCACCATCTGCCACAATTCGATCAGAAAAGCCGAATCTTGAAGGAGAGCGACTTGCATATGACTTACAAGATGTACTTATCAGGGTGTCCCGGCCATACTTTATGCTGTCGGGCTCCGGAGCTTGCACAGGATATACCACACGACCCCCTCGGCCTCGCATTTTGGACACAGCATTCTCATACTCCTTGATCTGATAACGCAAATGTCAAAAAATGTCTTTTTATTTACGATTTCAGAGGGTGCACTCACCACTCGGGCGTCTCCCCATTTTTCAGCAACGAGACTCTCATGCACGCCCCAAGTGCTTGCGACGACACCCACCGCGAGGCCGCGAAACTCTTGCCCTAGATGACCATCCTTTGGTAAAGCCGAAATGCTGTATCTGGGATTTCTTTGCATAATTTCAGATAGAGTAACAATGTCCGTTGGATCCCTTGCGATCGACCCAACACAGTCGTAGCTCTCGCTGACTCTGAACACGCCTTCCAATGGCACCGTCTTATACCCGCATTTGTACGCATAGATACCGCATAGGCTCGCTGGGTACACCAACGCGGCAGAAGTCTCCGTTCCAATGGATAGAGGAGCAAGACCGGCCGCAACTGCTACGGCCGAGCCCGACGAAGAGCCTGCAGTGATGGGCTGATCCTCTTCCCTCAAATTTCTTCTTCTATACGGGGACTTTGTTTGCCCACCACATGTACTCCATCCAGACTTGATGTTGTTGGACTTGAGACCGCAAAACTCCGTCATATTGGACTTGCCGAGGATAATCATGCCGGCCTCTTGTAGGAGGTCTACCAACGGGGCGTTGCGTTTCGCCGTCATGCTGGCAAATACCGCGGAGCCTACTGTTGTAGGCATACCCAGCTCGGGACCTGTGACTATAACATCTTTTAGGATAATTGGAATACCATGCAGCTTGCTCCGTAGGGCCCCTGGACGCGCACGGCGCTCGGCATCCAGGGCAGTAGCATGAGCGAACAGCTGCGTTCGCGGTCGGATGCTTAAGAGACAGTTGAGGCGGCTGTTGTATCGTTCAATACGACGCAAATATGACTTGATCAGATCCACACTGGTGATTTCGCCAGCAGTCAGTTTTGCCTGAAGAGCTGTGGCAGAGAGCTGATGAAGGCCTTGATCCATGGGACGACGGACTGGGATGAAGAGGGTAATCGTCTCGGTCTCGATATATGCCATGACCAGACCCCTGGACGTTTTCGAGACTTTCCTACTAAACACCTTTCTACGACAAGTGTTCGCCGCAGGAAAGAAGTCTTTTTGGTACGAGAAAGCGTTTTCACACAGAATCGAGGGCAGACAGAGGTTGCCAAACAAGCCGAGGTGGAAGAGAAAACGGAGAGGAACGAGAATAACAGATACGAAAAATTCACGACCAGGGATTTCAAATAAGTGGATGAATGTATGCCACAACTATACCGAAAATACATCGTTACATTGGCTTGATCGGGAACGGATATTGTGTATTGGAATTAGCCACTCACGCCTACAAGACACCAAACAGCGAAACATACTTTTTACTTTCATCCTGCAGTGAAGCCTGTCCGACTTTGAAGAATCCACCAGTTCCCTCGTCAAAACTTTCATTGGTTATCCTTGGCCGGATAAACGAAGAACCCCTCTTCTCGGAGCCTTACCTGCTTGGTTTGGCGCCGCGCTGCTGGCAAGTATTGTGTGCTCAGCTGCATCAGATCAAATCAGCAGGGTTCGAGGCTCGGTGGATCTCAAAATACATCTAACAAACGAGTTTTTCAGTTCTCTTTTAGTCAAATTGGTGTATGAGGTGCAGCGAGTCTCGAGAGATCGCGGTCAAACGCGGAGCAAACTGTGCACAAGAGAGCCAGGGAAGTTGCGGACGACATATCTCGCTGAAACTCGTAGGCCAGGGTTTATAATTGATCCTGAAAACTGTGAGGATTCACAAGCGGTTTACTCGGCCTGCATTCAGCGTCGGGCAATGTCCATTGGCCCAGCTAGAAGGGATGTAGATAGATGCATTATGCGCGTGCTGTGCACTTATCACCGAAGGTGGGCGAAGACGCGATGTGAAATGTACGCACGCCAGCAGGAGAAGAAGATATTTGCAGTATGTGAGCTGATGGTGGAATGTCTTAGTGGCTTGATGAATACGCTGTCGGCCATTTTTTTTTCGAAGTCATTTCGTGGGCGTTCGTCGCCTAGGTTCTGTACGTGCAGTTTGTGGTCAAACTCGATACTGCTGCTCGTCTATTTCACCAATCAGAGAATCTAGGACATTACTAAAGATTTCGCGGACTTGAAGACATAGATGCATGAAAATTGTGGAAAGTAATTATAAAAGAAATAGAACGAGTAGGAGCAGAATGATGCGTAGAATCAAGGGAGATGGGCATCTTGTGGACAACGGGGCCGGTAAGAGTACAGGAACGTTGTTTTAAAAATGACTGGCTATAACTATGTACGTCAAGTTGCTTTGTTTAGAAAAAAAAAGAGGCAAAATGGTATCGTGATGCTAGGCCGCCAGTTTTGCAACCGCGGCATGTAATCCAGAGCCAAGGCTCACGGAAGAAAAGAGATTGTATCCAAAAAGGAGAAAGAAACCTGTGAAAACCATGAAAAGAGGCAGCGAAACAAAACACCGAAACAATGTAAATGCTAGTCCAGAAAAGAAAAAAAACAAAGACCGTTTTCAAGCAGACTTCAAGCAAGGTGGCAAGTGTTGTTGATTCCCAATTGCCCTTGATTGCTGAACCACAACCATAACCAAGTCTCTCTCTCGCCCATGCTGCTATTCGTTCGATTGATAATAATAAAACAACCTCGTTTGGGGCGGGCCTCGTGTGTGCCGAATCCACATCACAGCATCAACGCCAACGCGCAAGCTCGCTGAGGTGCTGCGTATTGCATGAGATGGATTCCCTGGGACGGGACAAAAGGAGACCTCGCTTGAAGCGGGCCCTGATGTGACATGATAATTTAGCGCTACCGCTGCAAAGAGAGAGACGGCGTTGTGTGAAAAGAACAGAATGAGGGAAGAGAGAAAATGCCGTCTTCAAGTTTCCGGCCTTCCTATTTCGGAACAGGGCGGCATGCAGCCCAACGCACGCCTCATTAATATGACAGCTTCCACTATCATTCGCCCAAAAAGCTGCAACAGGACGAGAAGAAGAAAAAGAAGGACGGAACTTTTCCCCTCTCTACTGTTGCAGCGATGCCCTCCCTACATCCCTCCTCACAGGCTTGAGAGGTTTTTTATTGGGCGGATTGAGGTGTGCGAGCCTAAGGATGCAGAGAGAGCGGGGTTGCGAACCCGACGTGCTGTACTTATTTTTTTGACGCTTTTCTCCTGGTTCCAATTGGTACCGCGGACACAAATATTTCGTCGTCGCGCCGCGGTTACCGAGCCTCTGGCAAGATTCCAAAAATGCTTCCATGGCCCGAGCTTTTCTGGATGCAACGATGCATCATGTCTCCCGAGGGCTAAAATGTTGGGCTAGGGACACACACCAAAGGCCCGTGGTCCCGAAACGGTGGTATCCGCATCGCAGGGGGCCAATGATGCAAAAGTGCGAAGCAGCCCCAATGGAAGATGCCGAAAAAACGCCCTGTGACGTGGCAGTCCTTTTCAGGGTCTGGTTCTTGCGAAGCGCGACAAAAGAAAATTTTGACCGTGGCCCACTGTGGGAGCGATTGGCCCGGCTGGCCTGCTGGCCTATGACTTTTGATCCTTCGCTTTCCATTCTTTGCTTCTTCATTGCTCGTAGGTAATGGGGATCCACCTGGTTGGAACCCCGTTGGGCCCGACGTCTTGGGCGTCGGCCGACTTGATGGGTGCTTTGCGAGGCGGCAGAACCCAGCGCGCGCGGCCCGGCTTGCGATCGTCGAGCTTGCCACGCTTGCGCATAGCCATTTCCATGACGGCGATGCGAATGAAGTCGGGATTCTCGCGAATCTCTCGCTGTCGCATGGCGGCGGGGAGCAGGCCCTTTGGGTGCTGGGGCTGATGGTGGCCCGATTTTGGAGCGGGGCTGCTGCTGCCGCCACCTGCACCACCACCGAGGATGCCGGTACCAGTCGCGCTGGCTGCAGGCGGCAGGGCTGATGAAGACGGAGGGTTCCACGAGGGCGCGACGCGGGCCCGGTGCACCTTGTACGTCTGCATCTGGATCGACGTCAGGCGAGGGCGCTGCGGCCCGTCTTGGGGCTGGGCTTCGAGAGGCCGCGTCGTCGGGTTGAGGTAGCGGCGCAGCTCGGCCGAGGGCATCTCCTCGGTGACCGGAGGGCGGCGCTCGTCCGTGTAAGGGACGTTGGGGTCAATGGTCAGGATGGAGCGGGACAGCAGGTCGTCGGGCGGAAGGGCGGGAAAGTTGATGCTGGAAAACGATTTGGCAGCGGATCGCAGGGCGCGCAGCGAGGCCGTCAGGTTGGACTTGAAAGCGGCCTTGAGCGGCTTGAAGGGCTCGCTAAAGACGGACATGGGTGGCTCCTCAACGGGCACCGACACAATGGGATGATACTCGTCCTCGTCAAGTCCGAGGGACAGCGGGTGCTCGTCGCTTAGAATATGCGGAGGCGAGCGAACTGGTTCGAGAGACTTGCGCGCCGGGCTGCGGGTGCGTCTTGGGCGGGCAAAGTAGGGCGATGAGTCAAACGAAGACGCCGGGTCGGTGGCGTAGCTATCACCCAACGACGGGACCGAGTCACAAGAGACGGTGTGCCGTAACGGGAAGCCATCAGGGCTTTCGCAAGTGCTCATGTCATCTTCCGTTGGCAGCTCGTCTGGCGGCGACAGTAACAAATCCAGAGGGCTGCCCGTCAGCGAGAAGCTGAGTTCCTTTTCCGAGACGTGCTGGTTCTGGACGATGTCCTGGACGGTCAGAGACTTTTCAAATTTCCGTTTTTGCCGTACTGGTTGGCGGTGACGGGGAATATCGGTCATGGCCAGAAGAGCCGCAACCGAAGGGGAGACGGCGTCTGGCGAGTGGACATCGCGGGCGGTGCGCTTGCTGCGCTGCGAGGCATGGTGTTTGTCGCGGTTGGTGCCTGTGCGGCTGGACTGGCGAGGGATCTGGACGGGACTGCTGGTGGATGTTGGAATTTTGATCTGTCGGGAGGAATCGACCGTTTTGGTAATTGAGGAGCGTCGTTCACCACGGCCTTTGCTCATGGTGGTGGCGCTGGCGTTGTTATTGTTGTTGGCCTCGCTGTCGTCCGACTCTGAGGCGGTTGACGAAGAGGACGAAACTGCAGCGGTGGTGACTGTGACGGAGGCGTCCAACTTGCAGTCGGCATACTTGGCGTGCAATAAGAGGGAAGAGACGGAAGTGGCTGTATCGACTAGGGTGAGGAGGGTGGAAGAGGGTCGGGGAGGATGATTACTTGTACAAGTACTGATAGGAGGAGTTGGGCGGCGAGGCGGATGTCTGGTGGACCACCAAGAAGTGTGAGCCATGACAATGACGGGGGATGGGATGGAGCTTTTGCTGGAGCTGGCCAGATTAGCTGGGCTGACTGGGGAGTGTTTGGCAGCGGACGGCAGTGTGGTGGGGGCATGCTTTTCCAGTGAATGGGCCGCCTACAAGGGGCGCTGTAACCTTCTGCAAGTCCGCTGTAACCTTTTCGCCGACCGCTGCAACCTTCTGTAAGCTCGCTGTAAGCCCGCTGGTGGCAGATCCCCCTGTAGCGGGTTTTGGTGTGTCACGGCAGTGGAGCCGTAGCTGGCGAAGACTCTGCCCAACGTGCCAACTGCCTCAACAGGCAACCTCTCTCTGGCCGCGCTAGCAAAAGTGCTATCTGGCCCCTAAAGTCCGGTCTGTCGGTGCAAGTCGGTGGCTTTCCCTCTTCTCTCCCGCTGGTGCCGGCGAATAAGGCAGGCCACAATGTTGCGCCTGCACGTATTTGCAGAGGCCGAGCCTATGCTACCTTATGGCCGGGATCGCTAACAAAGTTGCTGAGAGGGAGAGGGCCCGCAGGGGAAAAAAAATAACAAAAAGACGCTGATCAGGGTCTTAACGGTATACTGCACCACCTAGACAAGCAGGGGGAACCGGGGGGGGGGGAGGGGGGAGGGGG
>NW_007930844.1:565124-590209 GCF_000280675.1 Beauveria bassiana ARSEF 2860
GGGGGTATCAAAGGGACCCCTCGAGCGGTTCGGGCAGGTCCCTTGAATTCTCTCTTCCGTAACTAACACGTCGCACAGAGAAACCCGAGTGCGGATTCGGATTGCGACGGTAGAAAGAGACAGCGGGCGTTGTTCGTTGGCTCAAGTTGTCGTTGGGCTTGGCTTGTCGCGTGGATGGTGGCTGAACTGCACAGGCTGTGTCACCTGTAAAAATAGTGTGTGTGCCTTGCAGAACAAGGAGGGGCGGCCAACTTGATTTGGAGCGTCTCTCTGCATCAGCGTGTGCTGCACCTCAACTCTAAAAAGACTTGTCGGAAAGATTGTCCCCCGCAATCGATTCAGCTCGGCCGTCGCAGAAGGGAATTCAAGTATTTTTTTTTTGGAATAAAAAAGAAAAAGGTCGTAACCCCCTTGAAGCAGGAGGGCCGCCTTGGCGTCGCTGGTCACGGGGAGCGCTGGAAAGGCAGCTTGGTAGAAGCCCTGCAGCGGGTGATGTGGCGCAAGGAAGGCGCGTGCTGCTTGCTGGAGATAAGCGCCTGGAAGAAGCAAGAAGAGGCAACTTTGGCAATCAGAGAAAAGTCAGCCAATTGCAATTTGACAAAAATCAAAGAATTGAAAAAAGGTTAAAGGGAAAAGAGAAAAGGAAGCCATACTATCTCTCCGGAATTGCAAGACTTTTAGCCAAGGCCAGCCATCCCCCTCTTCACCACCCCAATCACGGCCGAAGGCTTGTCAGCACAGTTCAAAGTATAATTAGTGAACCCATAATGATAATAGTCAGAATAATAATAGCATGCGACAAGCCTCGACGAAAAGCAGCCTAATGATAATAACAGCGCCCAAAGTCCCTCTAGAAGGGCCCCAAACAAACCTCTGCCCCGCCTCCGCAATCACACCCCCACCCCAACCCTCCTCTACCTGGTTACCTAGCGCCTGCCCCATTCGGAGGAGCGCTATCAGCAGCACGCACACAACGGGACGCTGCATTGGTTTTTTTCCTATCAGTCCGTCATTCTCCAACAGATAACAACAAGAGCCATCGCCGCTCCGATCGCGGTACGGCGGCGACCGATGTGCAGGATCTGATGCAACTGCGATAACAAACGCCCCAACGCCGAGATAAAAACGATCCAAACTGCGCTGTTGCTGCACCACAATCGCCTTACCGTCCACACACGCACACACACACACACACACACCAACATCGAGGCTTGTCGTGTGCGTCATAACGTTACCACCACCCGTTGCCACTGAATAAAAAGAGCCCAGTCATCATGCCAGTAACCCGAAACATCCGGTCAAGCGCTTCTTCGCTGCTCACATGTTGGGGATGATGGAGTTGAGCAAGCTGGCAGCGAGCGAAGCCAGTAATTGCCAAGAAAATGATCCATCATGCGGGAGGCGTCACAGCAAAGGGGCGTACCCGTGCTTTTCTTCTTGTTTGGCCACATTTCTGCTGGACCGTGACGATGCCCAATGCCCTCTTATCTACCACCCGAAACCTGCAGACCCGCCATGGTCTGACGGGCGAGCGCGCGGGCGGTCTTATCAACAACTTTTGCACTTTTTAATCGCCGCCGTCAACTGGGTAGCAACGGCAAAGTAGCCAACCTGCGCCAGTCGGGAGCTCGCGCTGCTGTCATTCGCATCGCGGGCGAATGCAATAGCTAATGGCGCGATATCATTCCCGTCGGTTCCCCCCGCCCCCGACATGCCGCGAAGTGAAAGCTAAGCCGTTGCGCGAAAAGTACGTACTGTGCGATCAAATCATGACTCGCAACACTTGTTAACGGTTGGTTCTTCATGGCACTAATAATGTAGCATAAGAGTAAGGTTGTTGCCGCCTGGACTGTCTACCGCCGAAAAGCCTGTGCGTCGGTAAGTCGCGTAGCACTCAACTCATTATCCTCTTACTCGGGCAACCCCTTCTACAACAAGTCCGGAATCTTTATTCCTTCTTTTCCCGGGCACTGTGCCTATCGCGGCCCGTCGATTCCTCTCTGTGGGGGGTACCTATGTAGCTCTCACATGGAAAAAGAGCATTGATTTTCGGCGAAACGTCTCGCATCACGCAACTCTTCTTAACGGTAAGATTCGCAAATTATCGCCCAGGGGCGGCTTAAGAGAAGCGACCTTTGCTGCCTGAACGAGAACACGGGAGAGTGGCACCTATATTCATTCGTAAGACAAGGCTCTGGGAATCCTTCCACGACAAGCTGACCGGCGCACACGGCGCCCGCAGCAATCCCAATTTCGACCCAAGAATCAAAAGATTCGTTGTGGAATGCAGCACTGCGACCTTCTGGACCAGTCTGGACCGTCAATCTGCGGTTGTCAATTTACAGCACCAGCATGAACCTCACTCACGCACGCACACAGACACAGCACAAGTCGATAACGCGCCCCCGACCTGCGTGACACGCACCCAAAAATGATGGTGGGATGCATTGACACCTGATGCTTTCAAGAACCCATTTGCCATCCTGTCCTTTTTTTCTGGCTTGGGGCTTGCCCAGTGATAGCGACGACTGCTAATGAACCTGCATTGCACTAACAACCTACTGTGTATCCTCATTCGCCCACTAGTCAGACCTTTTCAGCTGCACCTGTCGCAATGGTGTTCTGGTCGCAGGCACAGCACGTAGCCGAGCGACTGCCATTTGTTACACATCATATTCACATCCCGACCTGATGGCTGTCCCGTCTTTTCTTCTTCTTTTGTTCGCTGGAGAAATCTGCCCATCAAAGACTCAGGGACTAACATACCGCCGCCACTTGGCATCCCTTGCTGCAGGGTGCCGTCATCTCGACCGCCCGATTACCCTTTGTTCTCGTGGGGGAAGGCGGCGGCTCGCATGGCCGATTAGCCTGGACGAGGACTTGTTTCGAAGAGTTGCACGAGTTGTCCATGACCTGGTCAAACTGGTCGTTCTCGCGTCCAAGGCTAAATGCTAACTGGTAAACTCTGTACCAGTAGTTAGTTAATAATGCCAACTGATAACTGGTAAAATGATTGGAGGACTTTGGCAACCTAGTAGGCAGGCAGACAGGCCGATCGGCCCCCCAATAGCCTTGGCATCAACTTCGCTCCACGGGAAGCTGTACACAGGTGGCCATTTCTGTACACTGCAATTGCGCGACACGTTACTCTGTGCAGGGGACACAGGGACATGACCATCTCCTTGGCGCTCTTGGGGCTGACCGACCTGATCTGTGCCTCTCTCCCTCTCTACCTAATGACTATACCAGTTGTCAGACTCCAGACCAACCACAAACAGACGTACAACACCTGAATGTGGGGGACCTCTGTAGTAATTGTCCTAGTGACTCTTCAGAAACGACATCTCGTATTGTCCAACTGCTCGTCAAGGAGTGATTCTGCCCCCGACGTCATCGTTCGAGACCTCCCCCGCCTTTTGCGTAACTAGTGAAGTTATTTATTAGTTGATCTCCGTACCCTTGCAACCTTGTTAATTCACTCGCAACTGTGAACCCTAGACAAAGCTAGGGGTCCTTTTTACCCTTGGTTCCGATGGGCTGTCCTCCAACAACCAGTCATCAGCCAGCCGAGCCATCATCACAACTCCACCCCCCCGACGAGTTTGTCCACCTGATCACCAACTTCGTGCCCCTCCCCCACAACGTTATCCCGATTCTGGGGCACACAAAGTTGTTTTTCACATCTGACGACCACGGGGCTGTTGCACACGAGCGAGCGCTAGCCTTGCAAACGGAGAAGAGGGGGAAAGGGGGGAGTTTGGCGTGGATGGCTTTTGGTTGCTGATAATGTAAGTTTGCACGGTTTGTTAAGCACTATCCGTACACGAACTCATAACGTTTTTTTCTTATTTATCAACCAAGAGTTGTCAACCAACTTGTGGCTGGGGGTAGCTGGTGGAAGACTTCGACACCGAGGCCGGCTCTCATAGAAATACCTCTATTTATATGCGACTTATAGTATAAGACTAAGTACCGCGCGAAGCCACGCGTGCACCTGTCCCCCTAGCACTTCCCCCTTAACTAACTAGCAATAACCTTGCTGAAATGATGCAGCGAGCCAATTAGGTGCCTCAGGCACCCGGTTGCCCTTCCCGCTGCAACTGAGGAGCCCAGACACCGCGGCCGCTGATTGGTTGAATTTGCCGCGAGAAGAGCAACAACAGTTCCTGAGGCACGAATTCGTCTCGCTGCCTCGTTAGCTACCTAATTTAGATGATAAAGTTCTGATGAGAGAGTGCAATCAATACTCGTGCCAGCTGCTCCATGTCCTGAAGAACGTCGACACGGAACGGTTCGTATGGGGTACATTCGAAGAAAATCGTCCGCCGTCAGAGTCCCCTCCGCATACGCTGGCTGGTCAACCCGAATGAAGGATTCTCAGTGTAAGTAGCGATCGTCACGTAAATCTCGCGCTGATCTTGTGATAGAAGAAGACGCCTATGATCATTTCAGTACAATTGTCTCGACGAGACCGGCGGAGGGTATAGTAAACGTCAAGCCCAAACGGTCCTTTTTTTTTCCCCCGAAGGCAGTGAGGATGCGTAGCAGATGCGCGGCAGGCAATTCTAGCCAGCCAATAAACAGCCAGTCAATCATCAGTCGCTCGTAGACCAGCAGCTCGTTGACTAGCAGACAGTTAATGCATTAGCTGGTTAATTATTAGTAGCTGTAGTTTTGCTGCTAATTAACCGGATGCTGATTTACTAGCTGCTGATTTACTGACTGCTGATTCACTGGCTGCTAATTTACTGGCTGCTGATTCACTGGCTGCTGATTATAACGCGTTGACACAAATCGTCAACGTCATTCAGGTGATGACTATGCGAAAACAGCAATGTCCTCCATTACCTGCATTGGTGGCCGTGCAGCTGGCGGCCGTGCAGCTGGTGGCCGTGCAGGTAAGAGCTTCGAACGCGCATTGCTTTCGCTGGGGAACACGTCAATTTCGACGACTTGCGCAGAACACTCAAAAACTCTTCTGTGCACGCTAGCTTGCCACTCTCTGTCCAGGTATTTAAAGATGCTTGGTCATGCTCCTATTTTAAGTGTGTGGGATATACGCACCAGAACACGAATATTCATCCTAGATCTTTCTACCCTTAATACTGAATCCAAAAAACATGGCCTCTCCTCAAAAGGTCGTTGTTGTCGGCGGTGGTCCGGTCGGTGCCTTATCAGCTCTGTATGCAGCGAGAAGAGGATACGCGGTAGAGCTATACGAGCTCAGAGATGGTGTGTTCAAGTCTGAATACTTTCTAGAAGTCTATTAAACTCAGCCCAGATCCAAATTACGGTAGCCAGAGTGCCCGACCAGACATCGCCGTTATACCGCTGGCTCTTTCAGAGCGCGGAATTCGAGCAATTGCTGAGGCTGGTGTTCCTGGACTCTTAGACAGGATACTAGACAACTCACGACCCATTGACACTCGCATGATTCATACAAGGGATTCACATGGTAACATCAAGAACATACCAATGGTATATGGACCTCAGGGACAGGTAAATAGTGTCCGCTATTTTCTAAAAAAAAAAAGCCCAAACTGACTTCAATACCAGTGCTTGCACACGCTGCCACGGCAAAGAATCACGAAGCACGTTATGCTAGCTTTGATGGACGAACCTAACGCGAAGCTCTTCTTCAACCAGAGATTGACGTCTTGCAATTTCGACGCCCAGGTTGCTACCTTTGAGTCCGTGGTTTGGAAAAATACTGCAGAGGATGGTAAGCAATGACCCCCAGGAAGATGCTTTCAATGACAAGCCGACATTTTTTGCCGGATCAGGCGAGAAACGCGAGGCCTCAAAGCCCATGCCCGTCGAGACGTCTCAGACTACATCGGTCGAATTCGACTTTCTCATTGGCGCTGATGGAACGTACTCGAGTGTGCGACAATTCATGATGAGGAAGTCTTGTATGGATTTCTCACAAGAGTATCTGCAGGCGCTGTGGTGCGACTTCATTTTTCCCGCCGCCCCGGACGGCAGCTATCGGATGCAATCAACTTGTCTACATGTGTGGCCTGCAGACGAAAGCATCGTCATGTGCCAGCCTGATTTCGTGAGTCGAAATTTTCCTTGGCCTTGGACACATCGTCTAACAAAGCCAGGATGGATCTTTTCGAGCAGGCATGGTTTGTGACACGGCCAAAGTACGCTATTATGAAGCCCACCCGGATGAATTTGCCGCCTTTTTCGACAACGAGTTTCCTGGCATCATCCCCCGAATTCTCTCCGCCGAGGCTGTTACCGAGCAATTTCTCGCGCATCAGAAGATCCCTCTGAAATCCGTCAAGTGCGGCCAGCTGGGCTACAAAGACTGCGTTGTGCTGTTGGGAGACAGCTCCCACAGCATGACGCCTTTCCACGCCATGGGCATGATGACCGGGCTTGAAGACGTGAGAATATTTTTCCGCGAGTTTCGCGATCGCGCTGGGCTTGGCGACCCGAGCAAGCCATTTTGTACCTCGGGCACGGTCGAGGCCTATTCCAGACATCGTCTACCCGATGTCCACGCGATGGTGGACATGGCCACGGAGCATTACTACGAGTTGCGTGTAGGCGTCAGATCGACTGCAGCCCGGACCAAAAAAGTCGCCGACGCGTTCCTCAGCCGATGGGTGCCGTCCTTGGATTGGACAACTCTATACGCGAGGATTCAATTTGGGCACGAGAGGTTCACTGTTGTCAGAGAGAAGGAGGCAATGCAGAAGAAAATCACGCAACGAGTGCTTGCAGGTGCGGGGGGCTTGTTGGCGGCTATGGCTTTTGCTAGCGTCATGAAGCTTGCGGAAGTTGTGTACAATGAGTAGTACTCTATGTATTAATATGTAAGGCGTCAAGCTGCGACTGCTTGGCATCTCGTACGGCCATTGATTGCAATGCTGAGTTGGGTGGATTCATCACACCTGGGGCGTTGTCGGCTTGGCCCAGGTACTAGCCAATACTTGCTCAAATTTGAAGCAACTCATAGACAAGCGTGTCAATACAACAAGTTCTGAGCCTTGCTGTCAAGCCAAGCCGTTTCGTACTTGCGTTATTACTACGCCATGCAATTTCTAAGCCTGTGCAATGGACAGGTGGTCCAATTTAGACGTGCATACTAGCTGGCGGGTACACTTATTGATCGGCGTGCGACGATATTTAGCTCAGCCTTGCCGTTTTTTAGTCACATCTTGCCTCACCGGAGCAACGCCCGGGTGCTTTCCCCGGCGTGGCTGTCAAGCTAAGCCTAGGATTCAAGGTGATTTGACGCTGAGATTTCAGATTGAACGTATGTGTTTTCATGGCGCAACAGATCGAAAACCTTGATTCTTTGAGCCAAGTCTAGTGTCGCTGCAGACACCCTCGATGCTACGAGCAGCAAATATCTTTGTATTTCACAACATCTCTTTAGCCGCACGCTGGGGTCAATTTAGGAAAAAAAGCAAACGCTAGGTAACGGCGCACTCAACGATGCGCTCCGTATCAGTAGAGTGCCTTATCGAACAGGCTGATAAGCATTATGGTTTAGGTTAGACTCAATTATCGGCTGGCCTCCACAGACTTGGCACAATCATGGCATGTTTTGTTCAATCCTACGTTACGCACTCACCGCCGCATTGCAGGTGTTGTGCCTATCAATGCACTGAGTTATCATTGGCTGGAAGCCAGGAAAGCGCCACTTTAATTTGTATGATAGCTCTTGTGGATAACAAACAATCAACAACACGAATCAAGACCAATAACCTTCACGATAATTATCGTTGCTTAACCAACAGCAGGTACAGTAGCGTCATTGATGACTTGACGCTCATATCGTATCACAGCATCTTCTGTTGAGACTAATGCTACACTTTTGCGGCGATTGTGCCATGTAAGGCTGCTACTTGGCTCGGCCTGGCACAAGGCGCCCGTGTCGGTGTGCAGGTGCCCCTTGCAAAGTGTGGCGCACAAAAGATCTTAATGACTAATAGAGGGCGGGGTAATTTTATAAATATACGCTGCCTGATCCAGCGAGGCTACATACCGACATGCCATCACTGTTGCGCTATCTTTCAAGCTTGCATCATTTCCATCATGGCAATCCTTCAAAGCAAAAGCGGCGGGCCGGGAATGTCAAAATATCCGGGCAACAATGTCCCAGCGACTCCCAGCATGGCCGATACTGAGCTTCTACCACTACAGGCTAGCATAGTACAGCCCGTGCCACTATCCTTAGCTCAAAGAAATGCCAGCATCGATGATCGGACTGGTGTTGTCATCTCTTTGTCCCAGGGGCCTGACTCTCCTCCCACTACGCCGACTGTCGGGGCTGGCGATGGGGTCCAACCTGAACGTGGGATCCAGGTATCCAAGACCAGAGGAGTCTTGGTTATTGTAACGCTTGCTGGTATCAGCTTTCTGAATACAATGGGCTCTGGCATACTCATCGCTGCCCTACCTCGCATCGCCCGAGAGGTGATGCTCCCACCAGCTCTCGTACTATGGCCAGCCGCAGTATTCGCCTTGTCTGCGGGCTGCTTACTCCTGATCTTTGGTGCCGCTGCAGACGCCATCGGGGCCAAGCCCGTCTGGATTGTCGGCAGCTATCTCTTTGTCATCTTCACTATCGCGCTTGGCTTTGCCAAGACTGGTTTGCAAGTCATTATGTTTCGCATGCTGCTAGGCGTGGCAATATCTATGTGTCTACCGACAACTGTGAGCCTCATCACCAACACGTTTCCGAAAGGACCTTGGCGCAATGTGGCCTTTGCTATGAATGGTATGGGACAGCCTCTGGGCTATGCGATTGGTCTAGTGCTCGGTGGCATTTTTACTGATACAATTGGCTGGAGATGGGCATAGTAAGTACATGACTCCAAATCG
This sequence comes from Beauveria bassiana ARSEF 2860, assembly GCF_000280675.1. Lineage (NCBI taxonomy): Eukaryota > Fungi > Ascomycota > Sordariomycetes > Hypocreales > Cordycipitaceae > Beauveria > Beauveria bassiana. The sequence continues at coordinate 573,969 of NW_007930844.1, forward strand.
TCTTGCAAAGATGGTCTGTCAAGACTAACTTTCCCAAAGCTACATGATGGCAATCATTAATTTTGTTCTTGCAACAGTGTCCATCTGGTCTTTGCCTTCGGTGACACCGATCTCGAACAAGAAGTGGACTCGCCGCCTCACTGAAGATATAGACTGGCTTGGGGCTGTAATCATGAGTGTTGCTCTTGGTCTGTTGCTCTACGTTCTGGCCACACTAACTACATCCTATAAGACAATCAGACAGCCTCAAAGTATCGCTCTGCTAGTTGTCTCGCTGATTCTGCTAGCCGCCTTTCCTGTGTGGATGGACTACCAGACTAAACATGGCCGGCCAGCGCTTATTCCAAATAGCCTTTGGCGGAAGGCATCCTTCACATCAATTTGTGTTTCAGTGTTCTTCTGCTGGGCTTCTCTCAATGGGATCGAATACTTTACTACGCTTTAGTAAGTTCTTGAACCACCTAAACTATCCCTCACTAACTGAGGACTATCAGCTTTCAGGAGGTCCAGGGTTTATCGGCACTACAAAGCTCTATTCGATTTGTTCCTCACATCGTAATGGGTATTTGTGTCAATGCTTTAACAGCATATCTTATATCGCGTGTCAAGGTTCATACCCTTGCAGTCGTATCTGCACTGATTACCATGGTGGCACCGCCATTGATGGCTACTGTTGCTGTAGGCGAAAATTACTGGCTTGCGCCATTCTGGGCGATGTTTCTCTCGCCAGTAAACCCTGATAGTATGTGTCAATCTTTCGCATTCATCACTATGAAAAGTCACTTCTTACTCTGTGGTCAAACTCCTAACATGTTGCCAGTACTTTTCACTCTATCAAACCTGGTGATTTCAGATGCCTTTCCCTCCGACACACAATCCTTAGCGGGTGGTGTTTTTAGCGAAGTTGCTCAATTCGGTAATTCGGTCGGTCTCGCAGTGACTGCGGCTATTGCTGCTTCTGTTACAGAACATTCGCCAGTCAGGGACCCTAAAGCTGCTTTAATGGAAGGCTATCGGGCCGCCTTCTGGACCATCTTTGCTAGTACGGTGACCGTACTCGTGACATCTTTTTTTGGGCTAAGAAAGGGCGGCTATGTTGGGAAGAAAAACGATTAGTGCCTGTGCGAAGGAAAGCATGGTTGAAACCCCTGAGACTGAGTTGTCCATGAAACCCTGAGATCAGCTTGCTCTCAACTCTATGCCATACCAGATGCCACTATTGTTCTCAAAAATAGCGCCATTTGTACAACTCGGAGGCATCCAAGTCTACTATCCTTGCCTATGCGCCGGTGCATCTGAGGCGAAGCCGACTTTGGTGGCGCAATTACTACTAAGTAGACGCTGTTACTGTTTGTCATTCACTGTTCGATTGGTCGTATACAAAAGCTAGTGAGTGGGAAATGCAATCCGGCTGAAGCAAATAATAGTACAGGACGTCAAAGTAGCTTCAAGTGGATGCATTGTGCGTCCAGATAATAATTTTATGTAATTAATCAAGCCAAAGGTATGCAGACCTGTGACCAGTGCTGGCGCGAAAAGAAAACTTAACGTTTGCACATGCGAAGCTCTCGGCTGGCAATCACCTACTTTATCCAAACACAAAACAGCCACGACAGCCTCTTCCCCAATTATCAAATTTTTTATTTCTTCCTTGCAAACAAAACGGCCTCTGTTTTAAATATCAGAGTTTTCCTTTCTCCCTCAAACACCTCTTCCCTAAACTTCAGATTTTCTTCTCTTCCTCAATCACCGCATGCTGCGTGAGTTGCCCTTCTTACTGCTGTCTTCCTGCATTGCGGCGGCTTTCTTGCGATTCGCTCGTGCGTGTGCCTTTGCTGACTTGCTGTGTTGCAGGAGCTCGATCTTTTATTCCCCGCGCGTTTTTGTATGTCATTGATTCCTGCCCTTCTTCGTGAGGTTCTCGCCATGGTTCGCTGTGATTTCGCTGCTGACTCCTTCTCCAGTCTATCAAACCTCCTTTTTTCAGTTCGTGAATCTTTCTTCTCCAAATCTCTCGCAAAATTGACATTTGAAACCCGCAAGTCATGGGTCACCCGAAGCAGAGTCTTTCCCGGTGGCAGATTTTCCTCCAAGACACGTTAGTGCCCCTTTTGACGAGCAGGAGAACGTATGTTCCCGACGAGTTTCTTCAGGACCGGGGCATTATCCTGAAGAGCTTAGATCTCGAGACGGGCGACATTGCGGGCGCTGTGGGCACGGCCAGACTGGTGCCAATGCCAGCCAAAACTATCCTGCGGATACCAGGCCGTGACGGAGAAGAAGAAGAAAAGAGGGAACGGATACAGGAGGAAAACGCCGACATTCCCATTCGTGGCAACGCCGACTGGGAAGAGAGGGAGAAGAAGGACCAGGATGCGAGGTTTTTCGGAGCCATGCGTGTGCACGACATCGCCACGTCGTATGCGTACGGCTGGGGGCTGCGAGACCAGACCATGTGGAATCAATCAGGGTAAGTAGAACGAGGTTGTTTTTTGTTTGTTCGTCAAACCGCGAATCATTCCCGGTGGGACGCTGTCCGCTGCTCTGTTTCCTTTCTCTAACATGGCCTCGAATTTCTAGTCACGACACCAGGTTTTTGAGACACTACGACAGCAAAGGAATACCCCGCTATTCAATCCTGACAGTGTGCGCACCCGTCAAGATGGGCTGCCAATTGGACGAAACGAGACCCTGCATTGTCGGGTATCAGTCCGACGTGACGCCGCTTGAGGATGGGCGGCTCCTCGTCAGTGAACTCAACGCTTTTCTAGTCCTCGCCTCCAGATACGGCGAACGACCAGCATATGCAGACTGCGATGAACTAGTCGTGAGTGCACAGGGACTGCGCATAAAGGAAGCCACGATGACAATATGCTAATGGCCTATTTCATTACAGATTACTGTCATCACTGGATCGGACCGGCAGGTGCGCATTGCACAGAGTCGAGTCAATTTTGTCAACAACATTTTCGACGTGAGCCTATCAAGAATATTGGATTTCGAGACGACGATTGGGAAGAACTTTGATGATTTCATCACATTGGTGGGATGGTTTGCATGCTCAGTCGCACCGCGGACGAGCTGGGCCTAGACGTGTTAAATTCCTGATTTTCTATATTCACCTTGCTCTGCTTATACTTTGATTTGTCTTTCATATATGAAATACCATGTTTAACCACTGCTTCCAGGAATTGCCTCGAGTAGCTCGAGTGCACCTTCCTTTCCGACCGTGATGCCGACGTCGCCAATGGTCTTTGTCTTGAACCCAGCCTCACAGTAGCAAAAGTAGTACTAGCAAAAGTCAGCTTGATAATTTTCCTAGGCCGACAGTTGGACTGCATCTTACCACCCATTTGCGTTTGAAAATTTCGACATCAGCTTCCGTCATGTGCGGATGCTCCTTGCGCAGCGCCGGGGCAATCCTTTCGTCGAAATTGGTGAGAAAATTATCCCTCCAGCACTGCAACGTTTTGATGTAGTGACCACCCAAGGACAAGATTTCTTCAACAACCATCCTGCCCTTGGACCCCGCGTTGATACTCGAGACCAAGCCGCTGACAGTGGGTAGATGCCCACCCGGGAAGATGTACTTTTGAATAAAGTCTTGGCCCTTGACGTACGCGTCGTACCGCGCCTCCGGGATGGTAATGCACTGAAAGTAGCCTATGCCGTCATCTTTCAGGTAGCGATCCATGCATGCAAAGTACGTGTCGAGGAACTTGTGGCCGACATGCTCAATCATCTCGATGCTGACAATCTTGTCAAACTTGGTTTTCAGGGTCTCGACCTCGCGATAGTCACCGAGAAAGACTCGGATATGCTCAGAGAGCTTGGCATCCGCGACCCTGCGCTCAACGAGCTGTTTCTGCGCCAGACTGGGAGTGACTGTCGTTACCCGACACCCCGTTGTCTGGGCTGCAAGTATGGCAAAGCTGCCCCAGCCGCTGCCGATTTCCAAAACGTGGTCTGTGGACTTGATGCGTGCCGAGGAAACGGCGTAGTGCAGCTTCCGCATCTGGGCCTCGTGCAGGGTCTCACCTTTGGAGCGGGGATCCGTGATGGGCAGCCACAGCGCAGCCGAGTACGTCATGTCTTGGCTCAACAAGGCCGAGAACATGTCGTTGCCGAGCGAATAATGCGCAACGGCGTTGAGCTTGGCCGTTGCGACGTGGTTCGCGCGCTGCAAGACGGCGCGCGCCATGGCGCTGAAGATGCCGATCACGCGCCAGCCGGCAAGAATGCTCTTCTTGGAGGCGTTTTGCACGAAGAATTCGAAGACGGCAGTCAGGTCTGGGGTGGAGATTTCACCTAGCATGTAGCTCTGGGAGAAACCAATGTCGCCGCGCAAGAGCGCGCGCACCCAGAAAGAATCATCGTGGACGACTAGAATGGCAGGGGCCTGGAAATGGTGCGCTTTGGGGTTGCCAAAGACGCCAATCTCATCACCGTATGAGTCCTGTATGCAGAGAAACCCCGAATGAAATGCGGCCAGCCTGCTTAGAACAAGGCGCCGAGCGGCTACCCGCAGGAACACCTGGAAAGTCAACCTCCAGCGGCGAACGCTGCTCGTCAGTCCCGCAAGCATGGCCGTGGCGAGCAAGAGGATATTTGCCGAGAAAGAACAAGAAAAGGATTCGGATAGATGATTGTGTGAACAATGTGGTTGATGTGACCGCGACTTGTTGCCCACTGACTGCCTTTTAATCTCTCTGCGAAATCATTGAACTCTCACAAGCTAATGCTTCTCGGTTGCTGAGATTTGACTGACAAACTTGACGGAAAAGATTTGGCTTGCATCATGTACAGCGGGTCCCAGAATGTTCAGAGCAATCACCAACGAGCCCCCCTACATTGTTGCTCGGAATCACCTCGAGGCACTCATTATATGAGCCACTGTGTCATTTGACGACGCATGTCCGGCTTGGTGAACCATCCCCAAAGGGTGTACAGCCGAGAAATCCTGCTTCGACCGGCACAGAACCCCTCATCGCGCCCCCTGCTCAGCGCATCTCAAACATGCAGTCGTAGCATGAGGGGAAGTACCCTGGACACCAGTCGTACTATGGAATTGCGTCAGAGTTTGGGAAATGATGGAGTCGAGGGGGGTCAAGATGGTTGAATAGCCGCTGGAACGTACGCATGTCTCAGGTCGGCGCCAACAGGTCAAGCTACACTGCATGTCCGAGGAGAGGCTGGAGAGATGATGGTGATGAAGAGACACCGCAAGAAACAAACAGTCGTTATGTGTAGCAAATGTTTGTTATCAGCTCTGCGACGGTGTGTGAGCCAAGAGCCAGTGGCGGCGCCCTGAGTCGAGGTGGAGGCCAGAGGAGATGGGTATGGGGAGCAAACTGTCTTGACATAAGGACAAACGCAATTTGTGATATAAAAAGAAGCCGTTACATGACAGAATCGACATGATAGAAGTTGATATATCACAAAAGTGATGATAAGCTGAAATGGGTATATAAAAAGATGTACGCGACTAAAGAAAGTGGTAGAAAGAGAGCTTTGTCCTCATCAACACCAAGAAACCTCTTAACAAGGAACCATGACAATTGTAACACTGATCTTTGCTGCCAGCGCGCTGGCCTATTATGCGCTTCGCGCATTATTGAATGTCCGCAACCGAGCGAACAAGACAGCGAGCCATCTCACCCACGACGAGCTGCCTACATACCCTCACCTCGAACCGTTTTGGGGACTCGACTTGTACCTGTCCATGTGGAGGGATTTCACCTGCGGCCGTCTGGCCGAGGGTATGCGCATGCGCCACATGCGCCACGGCCCAACCTTTCGGGCGCGCGAGCTCCTTGGCGGCGAGTGCATCTACACGATTGACCCAGAAAACATTCGCGCCGTGACGACGAGCCAGTTTGCGCAGTTTCGAAAGGCGGCCTGGGTGGGCGAGGCGTCGAAGCATATTGGTCGCGGCGTGCTGATGAACGAAGGGGAAGCGTGGCGCCGGTCGAGGGCGCTGCTCAAGCCCGTGTTTGCAAAGACGACGCTGGATGAGCTGGCGCTTGTGGAGCCGCATGTCAAAGCAATGATTGCGGTTATTCGAGACGGGCAGCAAGGGGGCTCTGGGCGTGCGTTTGACTTTTCGGAGCTGGCTAGACGGTTTTCGCTCGATGTGGTGACGGAGTTTTTGTTTGATGGCTCCGTCGAGAGCCTCTGCAGCAGCGGCAACAACAACAGCAGTACCGACGGCGCCGACTTTTTATGCCTGGTCAAGGCCTTTGAACCGGCGTGCGGGCTCTTCATCGCCGTCGGAGCGCTCGCATGGCTCAAACTGGCGTTTTCTTACCGGAAGCTGCTGGCTGTCGTTGGCGGCATGAAGGCGTTTTTCAAGAAGCGCCTGGATCTGCTGCGCGAGAAACAGCAGCAGCAGCAGCAGCAGTGGTATCGTCCCGGCGGCGACGGCTCGAGCAGCAGCAGGAGTAGCAGCACCTCGCTCTTTCGCATGCTCGAGAAAGAGGGCCTCTCAGTCGACGACATGCAGGCGGAGCTGCAAAACATCTTCTTTGCCAGCTTCGACACCACCACGGCGTTACTTGCCAACCTCGTGCGCATTCTTGCGGAGCGCCCAGATGTCCAGGAGAAGCTCCGGGGTGAGATGGCGCACCTGAACGGCAGACCGCCTACAAGACAAGACATTTCTGCCATGCCGTATCTGCGTAGTGTCTTGTACGAAGGTGAGTAACAAGTACAATCACTTCCCCCCGCCTCCCACCCTCCCACATTGTGTCACCCGTACCCCCCCCCATACCCGACCCCGCGCTGGGCTGCAAAACTTACGCCGACACGAAAATACGATGAATAGGTCTCCGTCTTTACACACCCGTCGCCTCTCACTCGCGACAAGCCGCCGTCGACACGACGCTTCCCCGCGGCGGCGGCCCCGACGGCCAGTCGCCCGTGGTCGTCCGCGCCGGCACGACCATTGTCTGGAGCGTCTACGCGCTGAACCGCAACCCGGCGCACTATGGCGACGACTGGGCCGCGTTCGGACCAGAGCGCTGGTGCGAGGGGGTGGCATCATCATCTGCGCACGCCGCGTACTTTATGCCGTTTGGATCGGGCCCGCGGTCGTGCATTGGCCAGCAGATGGCGCAGACGGAGATTTCGTACGTGCTGGTGCGGCTGCTGCAGGCTTTTGGCACGCTCGAGAGCAGAGACGACCGTCCGTTTTGCGAGGCAGAGGCCGTGTCGTTTTATAATGCGCATGGAACAATGGTGGAAATGTCGTGACGAGCGGTGTTCGATGATGGTCTTCTTTCTACTATATATAAACTTGGGCCTGATAATCATTATTTTCAATAAGTTAAATCAAGTAACGTTTGGTTCGCCGACTTTATTTGTGTCACTCTAGTCACGGCGAATAAGTCAGCGTGTCAAAACGCCAGTAACAAAGCAAAACGTAGTGTGAAGGTTTCAGAGGAGGCACGGGAGGTTACTTGGCAAAAGATATCTTGAAAGGTATTCTAGACTTGATAGAATAAAATCGGCTGATTTCAGCGGCAGATGACCCAGACGCCAGCAACAAATCTCAAAATAATCGTGAAAAAATATAGCAGAAGAAGCTAGTGTCTAGAGCACATTGCCAACCCCAGGCGATGAACCTTGCGACAACAACAAAACTGCAAACTCCATTCAACGTAGTCAACCTCACTCGTTCTGGCTCTTGCGAGTAGTGTTTAGTATTCTCTCCTTGGGCTGAGCTGCTGAATTTCATCGAGGGCCACTTTATGTTTCATACACAATTCGTCCAGAGCTTTGGTCTTGGACAAGAGCTCTTCAGAAAGCACCCGGTTTGTCGTGCTGCACTTCTTGAGCACCTCTAGGCAAAAAGACGTCACCAGTGGCGAGACTTTGAGTGTGCGCATTGCAATAATCGTCCCAATATTCTCGGAGACGGCAGTAGCGAAGGTTCGTTCGAGGTCGTCGTCGCTGATAATGTCGAGCGCGTCTTCAGCAATGTAGGGAAGGCCCGCAACCCAAGGGGCATCAGCTGATGCGCCGGCCAAAGCGTCACTGATCTGCGCGCGGGCAAATTTGACGAGTTCCGGCACGTCATAATAATCGCCAATTTCCATCATGCTGGCATGATCCAGGATGGTCCTATAAATTGGGTCTTGAGCCATAGCTTCTCTGTTTAGAGACGACTTTTTGCTGCTTTCTCTGCTTGTTGACATGGCAGAATTGGCTGCACTTGAGCCAATGTCTGCTGTAGCATCATCTGCTGGCAGCGCCACTCCATCTTCAATGTCAGTAGCATCGTAGACTTTTGTGTATAGAAATTGTCTAAATCTTTGCACCAATTCGGGAGTATACGCATCCATGTCCAAGACGCCGATTTCTGATTCCTGTTAAAAGCTTCAGCCGCTGTGACGCAATGAATTACCGCGGCGAGGCTTACCAGAAAGTCGGTGCTCACGGCGTCTCGAATGACGGATGATTGAGGGCAGACGACCACTTTGTGAACTTTGAAGATTTCCCCGTCGCAAGAAAAGCACAGGTCACAATACTCTTCGGAGAGCATCATTTGCGCAAGCCAAGAGCCGGTGGCTGGGTCACTGACACCAGCATTGCTAGTTCGTGACATTCTTCTTGAACTGTGACAAGGAAGAAAAGACAGGTCGAGTCCGAGAGGCGATACAATGGCAGAAATAAGAGTGCCGGGGAGAAAGCTTGAAGTTGGAAATGATGAGAGAATTCCGAAGAGTGGCAATTAGATGGAAGGATTTATAGCTTTGTTGGCTTACCATGCAGCCGGAAATTGGCACTCGGCGCGGCGTTTGCACAAACGAAGATGTTGCAGTAAATGAGACGATACAATCGCGCGATTCGAGACTTTTGATTAATTAATGATCTATTGGCAGAAGAATTTAAGCTTAGTGATTGTGAGTGCAGCACGACTCGCCCATGGCCTCCCTGGCGAGTTTTGCGCGGCTCAACGGACGGTCAGCGGGCAGCAGATCGCGACCAGATAGGTCCGGCAAAGGCGCATCAACACTGCGCTTCGCAATCTTGCTGCTATATATGCTATTCAGCCAGTTTCCGAGACGGTAGCCGCCCTTTGCAATTTGCAGCTCGACTGTGCCAATGACCGAGTTGTAGTAGTCTGGGTAAAGGTCGCCCTGCTGGAGGGCCGATGCGCCGCCGGGCATGACGACCGAGCACACATAGGCGTTGGCGTCCGACACCCACCGTGTCGCCGAGGCAATGGGGTCCGCGACGTTGTCACCGGAGATCCAGCCAGCGGCCTGGCCCTTGAGCGCGCCCGACTCAATCTCGGCGATGAGGGCGCTGGCCCAGGACTGCGCGTCCGTGAGCTTGGAACCGCCCACCTTTTTCTGCGGAATATACGTGTCCCAGTCGGCATGCAGATTGTCCGAGTAGCCATCAAAAGTGACTTTGATGTCGTTGCCGCCGACCTCGTACGCCTCGTCGTGCAGCGGCTGCGTGACGTCGCCCAGGAAGTGGACGAGGAACTTGAGCGCCTCGTTGACGTTGGCGGCGCTCAGGCGGGCGTCGCCGACGCGCTGCGTGTAGTTTGCAATGGCGGAGATGGAACAGCCCTTGCTGCCGCAGTCGCGCTCGTAGTCGACGTTGCAGGATGCCGGCGGGTTGTCCTCGGCGTCGATAAAGTGCAGAGGAGCAGACCACTTGCCGGCGGTGGTGGAGCGGTATTGGTCAGCCCAAGAGGCGATACTGGCAAGGTACGAATCGGAACTGTCTCCGAGAACATCTTGAGCCCTTTGACATGATATTTTAGCAATTGCGCTGTTTTCTGTATCATTTTTTTATCATTTTTTTTTTAAAAAAAAGCTATACTCACCACACGGTGGTTTCGTTGGTCAGGTAGTTTTGCGCAATGTAAGCGACAGTGGCGTGGCCCAAAACGCCCCAAGCCTGAGCACCTTGAAAAGCCGTAGCCGCAATGAGGGCAGTGCGGTAGAATGACACCATGGCTGTGCGGAGAGAGGCAACAGTGTTGCACTATGCCCGACGACGCGTGCAGATGAATGGGCTGTATCGGGTCGGCAGATCGAGATGGCGTCTTGGCACACAATCTTACAGCAGAAACTCGACGATGGGCTACCTTGATGGACACTTCCCTGACTTATAAAAGAAACAGCAAGCCTCCCGCAATGTAGACGAGCCGAGCTGAACAGCATAGACGATTAGCATGTGGCCTTGTTCGCTCGCTAGCTAGCGAGAGAACGACCTTGCGGCGCGCCAGCAAAAAGCCGGGTTGAGCGGGTGCGGCCCCTCTAAATGATCACCACTTCGCGGTGGGCATTGCCCCTTTCGGCAGGTCGTCGAGATCTGCTGGGCACGATAGCGGCGATCCGCACAGACATAATGTGCTGGTGTGGAGTTGGTGCTGATAGCACAAGGTCGTCCTGACTTTGGTGATAGGATAACGCGGCCCGCTAGGGGATCCTCCGACGGGGCCCTCGAAAAGGCCTCGAACCGTACGTGCCGTACTGATGACCGGATGCGCGCGATAGGATATGACTCTCGGTCAGTGCTTTCGGAGAGTGGCTAGGCGATGCCGCGTTTTGGATGGGCCTGGCCGGATGATTCAGCGGTGGAGAAGAACTTGTTGGAGCTGAAATGTAACTATCGTCAGCGCATGTTTTGCCAAGACAACGACTCGACAGACGCAAAAATCCCACTTTTAAATGCAGTCCGGGTAGCAACAGCCCATTGCATCTTGCCGGTTGTTGTCGCCTGTCGTCGTCTGGGAAGGCAAAGGAGGTTGGCCGACGGGTTCAATGTATGTTTCAAACTTTGGTCGTCACCGTGCAGGGCTGAGAGACACGGAACTGCAGTGAGCTCGTCGCGTTCAGCAAGAGGGGCAAGGGCGTGGGGGGTCACAAATATCGACCGATCACACCACACAAGCGCCATGCCCTTGCGCAGAGTCAGCAGCCTGCTCTCCTATTCGTGCAATGATGAGACAGAGTGAAAGTGTGTGCTGGCACGAACAATGGAACGCGTCTCTGTGATGCGACCCAGAATTACCCGAACGGTGAGAAAGGAACGCTTGGCAAGACAATAAAAAAAAGGCATCCAAAAGCAGCCGTTGAGCCATGGAAATCTGGTCGTTCCGTCGTATTTTAATGCCATCAGCTGGAAGACTTCCGAAATTTAGTGCAGGAAGATACAGAGTAAACGTGAACGTGAACATATAAATCTGATTACTCTCACTGAAACTGTCTTTTGTATAAAGCTTTAAAAATTCGTAATGTCGTCCGTGTTCTCTGTAACATGCGAGTTTGAGGCCAACTTGAGGCAACTACTTGTGCTTTCCAATGGCTCTCATTTTTGCGCCAAACAACCACAGCACAATCGGCGCAGGGGCTGCAAGAACCAGAAATGCGAACCCCAACACACTGTTACCCCAACCGTATCCTAGATCACTGTATAGCGAAGGAGCAAAAATGGGAAATGCAAAACCAGTGATACTGCGCAAGAATTGTGAGGCTGCAGACGCCGACGCAACGTGACCGAGATAAGACTCGGTGACATAGGCTTGCATCGCCTGCGTGTTGAGGATGATGCCACAACCAAAAATGGCGATGCCAATGTCAGGTGCAATCCAGTGTACGCGATACTGGGCAGTCCAGCCGTACATGAAAATGCCGGCGAGAACCAGAACTGCTCCGGGGACCATGAGCGGTACGCGATATTCCGGAGCCGTCTTCATTCCACCCGCGCGATTCTTCAAGTATGCCCAAATTTTATCCATGAATAGGCTTCCCACTTGAGCAGCGACCGTGTAGCCGATGACGAGCGCAATATAGTGCAAGCCACTTGCAAGCGTACTTTGGCGATAGCGGTCAATCCATAGGGTAGCGAACGTCGAGAGAACGATGTAAAGCAGGCCAAAATTGTAAGCGAGGAGGATGCCCATAAACTGAATGGTAGGATGCGTGAAGAGCAGGCGAAATGGGCGCGTCAAGGACACTGCCAATCTAGACCCCAACTTTTCGTGGCTTTCTTGTGTGTAGTAAGCTTGGCCAGTCTCCTTGCGAAGCTTCTTGGCTTTTCTCTCCAAAAGAATCACTTTGAAGGTCTCAGGTAGTAAGAAGAAGCCGGCAATGACGAGAATTCCATCGTAAATAGACAGAATATAAAATATCCATCGCCAGCCGATTGTCTGGGTCACGGCGCCGCCGATGATGGGTCCGAGGGCAGGCCCCAAAAGGGGCAGAAATGTTGAGATGGCATACGACTTGCCACGCTGGTCGGGCGTCCAGATATCTGCGAGCACCGGGCTACTGACTGCAAACTCAGCGCTGGCGCCCAGACCAGACATGACGCGACAGAGGATGAGGACCCCAGAGGACTTGCTGAACCCAGCTGCCGTGTTCCATGCAATGTAGTAGCAGGCGCAGATAAGCCAGACTGGTCTTCTACCAAACACCTCTGTGCACGGGGCTAGGACCATTGGACCGAATGCAAAAGCAAGGACGTAGATGGAAAGAAAGATTTGGGCGTGATTTTCGTCGGTTTTAAAATCGTGTGCGATCTCTTGAAGGGCGGGCGCCAGCATTGCGCCTGACATGAGGGTAACAAGGCCGCCGAAAGAGAGAAGAATCGTAATGGCCCATTTCAGAGATTCTTTCCAGTTGTAAGGGTGCTCGGGGTCATCATCGCCATTCCAGGTAACCTGTTTTGCTCATGTTAGCAGGCTGGCAGATCAAGTAATGGTGAGCTGTTGGTTCCTTACCAATAGAGGATCAACTGGGGTCTCGTTTGCCTCTCTTCGGTCGACTGGCAACCCGGCTTCGGCCGCAGAACAGTCGGCACCTCGTTCAGTAACAGCCATTTGGATTGCGTTTTCAAGGCAATAATCGCAGTCGTGCGCTTTTGTTGTCAGTTCAGCACGGTGGTGAATGATGATTGTCTGTCGCGTCTGAAGTGACCATCCCTAATGGCAAGGGCAATTGGAGGAGAACATTTATATGGGGAGGAGAGGCGAAAAGAAAAGGAAGGAGATACTTCGGAATTAACATTTACGGAATACATTGACCCTGTCGTGAGGACCTGGTTGATTGTAACAAACGCATTGCGGACCGAGACTCGGTCACGGTACGAAATTTCTGTGACACTGTAGCCGTGGCCAAAACATGGGGAAAAGCGCACAGTGCGTCCCCGCGTCGGACTCCGAGGCTGTGGCTTGAGGCGTGGGACTTTTGGGCCGTGCTGCAAGTATGTCACTTTGGCTGCCAAACTTCGGCGCTGAAATGCGACCGAGAGGAGCAATTACATTCATCAGCTAGTTAGCTACACTTACTAAAGCCGAGTGTCCGCACCGAGATGCAGAAATGATTTATATCGAATCTGCGATGAGTGTGCTTGGCACGCTAAATGTGCTATTGCTCAGCAGGCCGCAGCCAGTCAAAGGTATCCATGAGCTCGAAATTGAAGTCTGGCTGATCACCCAAGTCCCAGACCGGAAATGTCGGCCCGCTTGTCTCCGCACTTGTGTTGAGGCACTGATCTAGCACCTGCTGGATGATGGCCTTGCAGTTTCCGCAGAATTTTGCATTTGGCGCCGAAGGCCGAACCCAGTCGAAAAACCCAACCAGTAGGCTCAGCTGCTGAATGATGGTGGCCCGGCTGATGTTGGGTTCTTTGCTGTGCTCGCCTGTGCCCAGTGCCTCTTGGCACAGGATGCCGGCTGCGGGCGCACCATACGAAAGCATCTGCATCACTGTGTCAGCTAAGATTAAGATGCTCAACAGAACTCGAGCGAAGCCCTACGTACAATCCAATCGAAACTGCGCTGCACAACAGCATCTGCGAACTGGTCTTTGTGAATCCATAAGTGGAGAGCCAAACCCGCCAAAGCAAGGCTGTTCTCCAACAAGTTGTCTCGGATGGCATACCCACAACGTATCAAAAGCCTATCGATGAAGAATAAATTCTGGAGGTGTTCCAGATGCGTTAGAATCTTCATATACAGGGGATGAATCTCTGTATGTGTGATTTCGAGATCTCGGGGATCATATCTGAGGCTGGACGGGAACTCGGCTACGACTGTGTACTCGCGATCTTTAAGATCCCTGCTGACCGTATTAGTATTTGGTCGACAACGGAAGAAAGAAATCGAGGGATCCATACATGAGATACTCCAAACTTGGATTACGACCATTGCTCATGGTGACTTCGATTACCTCGTCTCGAATCAATGCCATCATGCAGCGAGCTCTCGCCACGGTCGACGGGTACAAGCCACCGTCTGTGTTCCAGCCTCGTTCATCAAGTGAAGCAATGGCATTATTTAAAGTGGTGGAGCCGGCAATGAGGTCTTCGTCGCGAAGATCAAGAGGTAATGGCGCTGTGTAGAAGCGATGACTGATGAGGGGCGGACGACCGGTGAGCATGACTTCGATCTTGTCGAAGACAAAAGTGGCCGCCGCCAGTCGTCGGTTGTTTTCGGACCACGCCGATGGGATATATGGTGTGCTGGTGTCCGGAGCATGCAGGCCGAGAAAGATCATATAGTTTACATTTGCGCCGTGCGCTTCCCACATTTTCAGTCCTAAGAATCAGGCATACGTAAATAACTGCACGGGGAGTGGGCACTAGTACTCTGGATCTCACCTAATTCGCCCTCTGCAAAAGATACCAGAACTGATCTTCGACGATATAATTCTGCTAGTAAGTCACTCTCGTCTATAAAGTGACGTGCAAGACGAATGCAGCTGTCGACATGGAATGCTGCCGTCTGACTGGACGTGTTGGTTTCTGAGCGAACCAGCTTCCTCGGAATAAGGGCATCTAAAATGTCCGAAATGCGCTCCATGTGAGTCCAAAGCAACCCTATAGACTCCCATCTCGTATTTGGGCCGACAAAAGAGTTCAGCCATGACTCCCAGTCTGCAAAAGGGCCACGCATCGATCTTGACGTGTTGCTGGATATTATTTCAGCAACACGCTCGACCGTTTCTTGCTCGCTTCGCGACGGCGATTCGGCAAGTACAGTCTGTAACCATCGTACTATGCGATGTGCTGCGAGATGAAGCCAGCCTTTTGCCTGAAACTCGCCCTCGAGGTACACCATCTGCGCGTCCCGCTGATTAGGAAGGGCTCGTATCACTGCCATGCAAGTCTCGCGAACTGGCCGGGGTAGCTCGCTGAATATCACCTGCCGGTCCTGCTGAGGCTGTTCACTTGGCGAAATGTGACCGTAGAGGTTGCTGTGAGCGGCCGCTGAGAAACTCGGCTGCGACTCCTCAAGCGCGGAGGTATAGCCGAGGCGTATGTTTGGGCGCGGCCGCTTAGGCGGGCGAGGCGGTAGAGCCACGGACGGCGCATCGACGGGTGAGGGCAGCAGGTTATCGCTGGCTTTGACCTTGCGTGCAGCATTGGCCGAATAGACACACTCGCTTCCCCTATTCTTTGCGCGACAGCGGGAGCACGCTGGGCGGGCGTGGTCGCACGCCACCTTGCGCGTGCGGCAGGGATCGCAGGCTGCCTGGCTACCATTCGGTCGAAGCTGCTGTGCTACCCTCGGTCCGTTTGGATAATTAGGCATAATGACCAGATCAGAGGAGATGCCGATGGCCTTTGAGTTTAGCTTTGCGCAACATAAGTAGCGGTGTCCTTGTTGGCGGGTTGTGCGATGGGAGAGGGAAGCTCTCGACGCCCTGTGGAGTCGCCACTAACGTTAGGTAGGTAGACCGTAGGAACGAACGCCCGCAGCAACCCTTCTTCATCTAACTAATGGGACAAGGCTAAAACGCTTGCAACTTCAACTGCACAAGAATCATCGAGGACGTCACCTTTTTCAGATGAATCACCATGGTTATACGCTCGAATCATCAGAACTTTTCACGCCATACAACCGACAATGAGTCAGCAGCGAGGCAAGAGAAACTCGAGGTCGGGCAAGTCACTATATTAAGGAAAGTATATAGCTAATACGACTGCTAGCACACAAATCACACCAAGACAGGGGAAATAAACATTTCCTAGTGTGGTCTTGTAGCATCAGAGTGCCACCATATTTTCAAGCGTCGAGTACTGATGGCAGGATAGTTGAGGACCGACTGATGCTACCACGGACTGATTTAGTCAACGACGTAACGGGTGGCGGCGTCGGCATCGGAGCGCTTAT
Source organism: Beauveria bassiana ARSEF 2860 (assembly GCF_000280675.1). NCBI lineage: Eukaryota > Fungi > Ascomycota > Sordariomycetes > Hypocreales > Cordycipitaceae > Beauveria > Beauveria bassiana. Next base: position 590,110 of record NW_007930844.1, read on the forward strand.
CAACAACGTATCTGGTGGCGGCATCAGCGTCGGAGCGCTTGTCAACAACATATCTGGTGGCGGCATCAGCGTCGGAGCGCTTGTCAACAACATATCTGGT